>NW_026525131.1:27500-325000 GCF_943734705.1 Anopheles coustani | reverse complement strand
TGAACCACGAGGGCTCACAATGTAGAACCGCGAGGGCTCTAGTACCGATTCTCTCGGTACGGCTTGGTCCGTGTTCCTTTATGCTTGTACTCTAAGTATTAAGTATTGTGTCCTCTTCCACATAGGGCAAGCTAGAACTAACTATCTTACCCAGGACCGCCGAAGCAGTGTGGACTAGGGGAGGACTATACTTTATACTTCACACACTAGCCATACTGAAGTCATCACTTGGTGGGGGTGAACTACGGCGGTATCTATCGTTTTGGTTCGGTCTATATAGGGTCGCTTGCATGCTCATTCGAATATAATGTAATTGTGTATGGCAATATGAGCATGCCCAAGTGATGACTTTGTTTCAAGCTCAACAGGTAGGGTATTGAGTCCTCTTCCACATAGGGCAAGCTAGAATGAACTATCTTACCCAGGACCGCCGGAGCAGCGTGGACCAGTGGAGGACTCTATACTTAATACTTCACACCACAGTATTGAGTACTTCTTGCATAAAGCCCCTAATGAGAACCACGAGGGCTCTCTCAATGTAGAACCACGAGGGCTCTAGTACCGATTCTCTCGGTACGGCTTGGTCCGTGTTCCTTTATGCTTGTACTCTAAGTATTAAGTATTGTGTCCTCTTCCACATAGGGCAAGCTAGAACTAACTATCTTACCCAGGACCGCCGAAGCAGTGTGGACCAGGGGAGGACTATACTTTATACTTCACACACTAGCCATACTGAAGTCATCACTTGGTGGGGGTGAACTACGGCGGTATCTATCGTTTTGGTTCGGTCTATATAGGGTCGCTTGCATGCTCATTCGAATATAATGTAATTGTGTATGGCAATATGAGCATGCCCAAGTGATGACTTTGTTTCAAGCTCAACAGGTAGGGTATTGAGTCCTCTTCCACATAGGGCAAGCTAGAATGAACTATCTTACCCAGGACCGCCGGAGCAGCGTGGACCAGTGGAGGACTCTATACTTAATACTTCACACCACAGTATTGAGTACTTCTTGCATAAAGCCCCTAATGAGAACCACGAGGGCTCTCTCAATGTAGAACCACGAGGGCTCTAGTACCGATTCTCTCGGTACGGCTTGGTCCGTGTTCCTTTATGCTTGTACTCTAAGTATTAAGTATTGTGTCCTCTTCCACATAGGGCAAGCTAGAACTAACTATCTTACCCAGGACCGCCGAAGCAGTGTGGACCAGGGGAGGACTATACTTTATACTTCACACACTAGCCATACTGAAGTCATCACTTGGTGGGGGTGAACTACGGCGGTATCTATCGTTTTGGTTCGGTCTATATAGGGTCGCTTGCATGCTCATTCGAATATAATGTAATTGTGTATGGCAATATGAGCATGCCCAAGTGATGACTTTGTTTCAAGCTCAACAGGTAGGGTATTGAGTCCTCTTCCACATAGGGCAAGCTAGAATGAACTATCTTACCCAGGACCGCCGGAGCAGCGTGGACCAGTGGAGGACTCTATACTTTATACTTCACACCACAGTATTGAGTACTTCTTGCATAAAGCCCCTAATGAGAACCACGAGGGCTCTCTCAATGTAGAACCACAAGGGCTCTAGTACCGATTCTCTCGGTACGGCTTGGTCCGTGTTCCTTTATGCTTGTACTCTTAGAAAGTCTCAACCCGGAGGTCTTGACTTTGATTGTCATAGTTGGACTACGACGGGGTATCCGACTCATCGAATACCCCAGAAGCACACCATCTTTCGGGTAGGCGGTACGCGTACCTCCGGACGCGGAAGTCTCAACCCGGAGGTCTTGACTTTGTATTGTCATAGTTGGACTACGACGGGGTATCCGACTCATCGAATACCCCAGAAGCACACCATCTTTCGGGTAGGCGGTACGCGTACCTCCGGACGCGGAAGTCTCAACCCGGAGGTCTTGACTTTGATTGTCATAGTTGGACTACGACGGGGCATCCGACCATTGCTGATCGAACACCCCTGATTCACCATCTTTCGGGTAGGCGGTACGCGTACCTCCGGACGCGGAAGTCTCAACCCGGAGGTCTTGACATGGATTGTCATAGTTGGACTACGACGGGGCATCCGACCATTGCTGATCGAACACCCCTGATTCACCATCTTTCGGATAGGAGGTGCGCCCACCTCCGACGCGGAAGTCTCAACCCGGAGGTTCGGACTTAGAGTTTTTCCCATTTAAAAGTTTTTCTCTTAGCCATACTGAAGTCATCACTTGGTGAACGATTGAACTAGGGCGGGTTAATCGTTTATAGGTATCATGTGGTTTGCATGCTCTCTTAGGTTAAGGTCATGTGGTTGGCTATCGAGCATGCCCAAGTGATGACTTTGTTTCACGCTTGCTTGATTTCTTCAAGATTCCCTGTTATATAGTGTAATCATTCGAGAACAGGGAATCTTTGGTTTTGCTCAACAGGTATTGGATGTCAACTTGGTATCTAGATCGCATTAAGTCTCAACCCTTAGGTTCGGACTTGTATAGTGACATCTTGTTACGGTCTTGAGTCTCAACCCGCAGGTTCGGACTACTTAGTGTTTGATCGAATATAATATGGCAACTTGTGCCTAAGTCTCAACCCGCAGGTTCGGACTTCTGTTTATTTGGATAATGTATGTATAAGGCAACTTGTGCCTAAGTCTCAACCCGCAGGTTCGGACTTGTGTATTTGTTCGAAGTCATGTATAAGGCAACGTGTGCCTAAGTCTCAACCCGCAGGTTCGGACTTGTTAGTGTTTCGTCAACTTTCATATGGCAACTTGTGCCTAAGTCTCAACCCGCAGGTTCGGACTTGTGTATTTGTTCGAAGTCATGTATAAGGCAACTTGTGCCTAAGTCTCAACCCGCAGGTTCGGACTTGTGTATTTGTTCGAAGTCATGTATAAGGCAACGTGTGCCTAAGTCTCAACCCGCAGGTTCGGACTTGTTAGTGTTACGTCAATTATCATATGGCAACTTGTGCCGAAGTCTCAACCCGCAGGTTCGGACTTCTATAGTGTTTCGTCAATTATCATATGGCAACTTGTGCCGAAGTCTCAACCCGCAGGTTCGGACTTCTGGAAGGATCACTTGGCCACTAATGATCCTTCCGCAGGTTCACCTACGGAAACCTTGTTACGACTTTTACTTCCTCTAAATCATCAAGTTCGGTCAACTTCGATAAAGCAGACGCGGTTCACGAGGATCCAGCGAACGATCATCTCCAAAGACCTCACTAAATAATCCATCGGTAGTAGCGACGGGCGGTGTGTACAAAGGGCAGGGACGTATTCAACGCTGGCTGATGACCAGCACTTACTAGAAGTTCCGAGTTCATATGGACCATTGCAATCCATAATCCCTACTAAGTGAGTATTTGAGTGATTTCCCGTTCCTCTCGGAATAGGAGACACGCTGCTACCCACATTGTAGCACGCGTGTAGCCCAGAACATCTAAGGGCATCACGGACCTGTTATCGCTCGATCTCATTTTGCTAAACACAAATTGTCCTGCTAAGCAGCGTACCGTAAGTGCACTTGCGCACACGAACAGCGAAGGTGTCAGGTCATACTCCACCGAAAGGTCCTAACCCGTTCCAATCGGCATCGACGCATTAACGCTGACTGCGTTCTAGTTAGCATATGTGAGTCACGTTCGTTATCGGAATTAACCAGACAAATCAATCCACGAACTAAGAACGGCCATGCACCACTACCCTTAAATTTGAGAAAGAGCTATTAATCTGTCTCACCTCCATAAGTTCGGACCTGGTAAGTTTTCCCGTGTTGAGTCAAATTGAACCGCAAGCTCCATTTCATTGTGGTGCCCTTCCGTCAATTCCTTTAAGTTTCAACTTTGCAACCATACTTCCCCCGGAACCTGACTTTGGTTTCCCGGAAGCTACTGAGAGCACCTGGTTGTAGCGTCTCCCAATTGCTAGTTGGCATCGTTTACGGTTAGAACTAGGGCGGTATCTAATCGCCTTCGATCCTCTAACTTTCGTTCTTGATTAAAGAAAGCATCCTTGACAAATGCCTTCGCTTTAGTTAGTCTTACGACGGTCTACGAATTTCACCTCTCGCGCCGTAATACTAGTGTCCCCAACTACTTCTGTTAATCATTACCTCCGGTCTGAGTACAAACCAATGAAAGATTAGACCAAGGTCGTATTCCATTATTCCATGCAAGATTATTCTAGGGCGTTTGGGCACCCTGCTTTAAGCACTCTAATTTGTTCAAGGTAAACGTGAGCGGTCGAGCTCTATGTTACACTTGCACCCGTTGAAGGGCACACCATGACACAGACTTGGTGCCCTACCACACCATTGAGTCGCAACCAGATTCCGACTTGGCCCACCGACCACGGGTTGACCGGGTCGGCGGAGCCGGACTGTGTTGGACAAGTATCAACTTCGAACGTTTTAACCGCAACAATTTTAATATACGCTAGTGGAGCTGGAATTACCGCGGCTGCTGGCACCAGACTTGCCCTCCACTTGATCCTCGTAGAAGGATTTATGCTCTACTCATTCCAATTATGAAACATCATTAAAGAGTTTCATATTGTTATTTCTCGTCACTACCTCCCCGTCCCGGGATTGGGTAATTTACGCGCCTGCTGCCTTCCTTGGATGTGGTAGCCATTTCTCAGGCTCCCTCTCCGGAATCGAACCCTGATTCCCCGTTACCCGTTGCAACCATGGTAGTCCTCTATACTACCATCCATAGTTGATAGGGCAGATATTTGCGAGATCTGTCGTCGGTGCGAGACCATACGATCAGCATCATTATCCAGACTTCAACTCAATGACACGGAGAACCCGCGATTGGTTTGACTAATAAGTGCACCAGTTCCCGCGAGGGTCCTGGCATGTTGCATGTATTAGCTCTAGATTTTCCACAGTTATCCAAGTAACTAGGTTGATGATCTCGTAAATTATAGCTGTTATACTGAGCCTTATGCGGTTTCACATTAAATCTGTTTGTACTTAGACATGCATGGCTTAACCTTTGAGACGAGCGTATATTACTGGTAGGATCAACCAGAATTCCGACTTTGCGTTCGAATGTTCATTGTCCCATTGCACCCGGAGGAGCAAACACCACGTTCTATATGTTGTCAAGTCCGGTAGCACACGGGAGGCGAGCCCCCGTGCGAACCTCATTGCCCTCGTATCACACACACCCGATGCACCGGACAGGCACTTGAGCGGCATTCGACTCCGCTAAGCGCTCGTGCGCCCGATTGTGCATGCGCTGACGGGGCCTTCATACCCCTACCACAGCGACCTTATGCCAAACTTCCATGAATACTTAGGTGAGCTGACAAGGGCCTTCATTTCCCTACCATCAACTAAAGGACACGCTAGGCGCGTCCGATCATTGCAACTGCGGGGCTTTCATACCCCAATCACCACAGTACGCAATTCACCAGAGTTTAATCACAACCCCCCCGGACATGGCACACTATTAACTTGCAACAAAACTTAGTGTGTGCCGGGCACATCGGTTCCACAAAATCATTCCCGATGTACCCCAATTGGGGTTGTGAACGCATCCATGGTCCTCTGACACACCCAACCAAGCGTGGATACTACATACCTCAAACACCCAGTACACTAACAGACAAATCAATATATGGTTGCTTTCCCCCAGACATTTGCCAATCACTTGGCACCCGGACGGGAACTCGCTCCTGATTGCGCCAATGCCACCCATTTGCCAAGAGCGAGTTCTGTATGTAGATTTCATTTGGAAAGACAACCGTGTACTGGATATTCTATCCGACGATTACAGATGACGAGTACGAGACTCGACTACACTCACGGATAATACATTTTGGGTCGAGATTGCTTTCGGGGTTTTCGATTGGTCTTGCGCTTGTAAACGTATAACTTTGACTTGTGGTAACTTCGGTATGTTAGTCGATCACGTGGATGTGAACTGGTTAGGGTGAGCAATATGTTCACTTGCACTCTGGGTAGGAATAGGTGAGCGCTATAGGTTAAGATCATTGTATGGTTCCATCGTGATCGTACAAACAAAGTCCGAGATGCCTTTAAGTAGGGATGCTGTATTGAGATGGGAGATGTAGGAGATTAAGATGCATCTCCATGCAGCATCCCATTCATCTCGCAGCATCCTAACATATGAATTTCTATGAATTTATGAAAAATCGACTAAGTCCGAGATGGCTTTAAGTAGGGATGCTGTATTGAGATGAGAGATGTAGGAGATCAATATTCATCTCCATGCAGCATCTCATTCATCTCCCAGCATCCTAACATATGTTTTTCTTAGAATTTATGAAAAATCGACTAAGTCCGAGATGCCTTTAAGTAGGGATGCTGTATTAAGATGGGAGATGAAGAAGATCAAGATTCATCTCCATGCAGCATCCCATTCATCTTGCAGCATCCTAACATATGAATTTCTATGAATTTATGAAAAATCGACTAAGTCCGAGATGGCTTTAAGTAGGGATGCTGTATTGAGATGAGAGATGTAGGAGATCAAGATTCATCTCCATGCAGCATCTCATTCATCTCCCAGCATCCTAACATATGAATTTCTTAGAATTTATGAAAAATCGACTAAGTCCGAGATGCATTTAAGTAGGGATGTTGTATTAAGATGGGAGATGGAGTAGATCAAGATTCATCTCCATGCAGCATCCCATTCATCTCGCAGCATCCTAACATATGAATTTCTATGAATTTATGAAAAATCGACTAAGTCCGAGATGGCTTTAAGTAGGGATGCTGTATTGAGATGAGAGATGTAGGAGATCAAGATTCATCTCCATGCAGCATCTCATTCATCTCCCAGCATCCTAACATATGAATTTCTTAGAATTTATGAAAAATCGACTAAGTCCGAAATGCCTTTAAGTAGGGATGCTGTATTAAGATGGGAGATGAAGAAGATCAAGATTCATCTCCATGCAGCATCCCATTCATCTTGCAGCATCCTAACATATGAATTTCTATGAATTTATGAAAAATCGACTAAGTCCGAGATGGCTTTAAGTAGGGATGCTGTATTGAGATGAGAGATGTAGGAGATCAAGATTCATCTCCATGCAGCATCCCATTCATCTCCCAGCATCCTAACATATGAATTTCTTAGAATTTATGAAAAATCGACTAAGTCCGAGATGGCTTTAAGTAGGGATGCTGTATTAAGATGGGAGATGAAGAAGATCAAGATTCATCTCCATGCAGCATCCCATTCATCTCCCAGCATCCTAACATATGAATTTCTTAGAATTTATGAAAAATCGACTAAGTCCGAGATGCCTTTAAGTAGGGATGCTGTATTAAGATGGGAGATGAAGAAGATCAAGATTCATCTCCATGCAGCATCCCATTCATCTCCCAGCATCCTAACATATGAATTTCTTAGAATTTATGAAAAATCGACTAGGTCCGAGATGCCTTTAAGTAGGGATGCTGTATTAAGATGGGAGATGTAGGAGATCAAGATGCATCTCCATGCAGCATCTCATTCATCTCCCAGCATCATTACATATGAATTCTTTAGAATTTATGAAAAATCGACTAAGTCCGAGATGCCTTTAAGTAGGGATGCTGTATTAAGATGGGAGATGAAGAAGATCAAGATTCATCTCCATGCAGCATCCCATTCATCTCGCAGCATCCTAACATATGTTTTTCTTAGAATTTATGAAAAATCGACTAAGTCCGAGATGCATTTAAGTAGGGATGCTGTATAAAGATGGGAGATGAAGAAGATCAAGATTCATCTCCATGCAGCATCCCATTCATCTCGCAGCATCCTAACATATGTTTTTCTTAGAATTTATGAAAAATCGACTAAGTCCGAGATGCATTTAAGTAGGGATGCTGTATTGAGATGAGAGATGTAGGAGATCAAGATTCATCTCCATTCAGCATCCAATTCATCTCGCAGCATCCTAACATATGTTTTTCTTAGAATTTATGAAAAATCGACTAAGTCTGAGATGCCTTTAAGTAGGGATGCTGTATTGAGATGGCAGATGAAAAAGATCAAGATTCATCTCCATGCAGCATCCCATTCATCTCCCAGCATCCTAACATTTGAATTTCTTAGAATTTATGAAAAATCGACTAAGTCCAAGATGCCTTTAAGTAGGGATGCTGTATTAAGATGGGAGATGAAGAAGATCAAGATTCATCTCCATGCAGCATCCAATTCATCTCCCAGCATCCTAACATATGTTTTTCTTAGAATTTATGAAAAATCAACTTAGTCCGAGATGTCGTCAAGTAGGGATGCTGTATTAAGATGGGAGATGAAGAAGATCAAGATTCATCTCCATGCAGCATATCATTCATCTCGCAGCATCCTAACATATGTTTTTCTTAGAATTTATGAAAAATCGACTAAGTCCGAGATGCCTTTAAGTAGGGATGCTGTATTGAGATGGGAGATAAAGAAGATCAAGATTCATCTCCATGTAGCATCCCATTCATCTCCCAGCATCCTAACATAAGTTTTTCTAAGAATTTATGAAAAATCGACTAAGTCCGAGATGCCTTTAAGTAGGGATGCTGTATTAAGATGGGAGATGAAGAAGATCAAGATTCATCTCCATGCAGCATCCCATTCATCTCGCAGCATCCTAACATATGTTTTTCTTAGAATTTATGAAAAATAGACTAAGTCAGAGATGCCTTTAAGTAGGGATGCTGCATTAAGATGGGAGATGAAGAAGATCAAGATTCATCTCCATGCAGCATCCCATTCATCTCGCAGCATCCTAACATATGTTTTTCTTAGAATTTATGAAAAATCGACTAAGTCCGAGATGCCTTTAATTAGGGATGCTGCATTAAGATGGGAGATGAAGAAGATCAAGATTCATCTCCATGCAGCATCCCATTCATCTTGCAGCATCCTAACATATGTTTTTCTTAGTATTTATGAAAAATCGATTAAGTCCGAGATGCCTTTAAGTAGGAATGCTGTATTAAGATGGGAGATGAAGAAGATCAAGATTCATCTCCATGCAGCATCCCATTCATCTCGCAGCATCCTAACATATGTTTTTCTTAGATTTTATGAAAAATCGACTAAGTCCGAGATGCCTTTAAGTAGGAATGCTGTATTAAGATGGGAGATGAAGAAGATCAAGATTCATCTCCATGCAGCATCCCATTCATCTCGCAGCATCCTAACATATGTTTTTCTTAGAATTTATGAAAAATCGACTAAGTCCGAGATGCCTTTAATTAGGGATGCTGCATTAAGATGGGAGATGAAGAAGATCAAGATTCATCTCCATGCAGCATCCCATTCATCTCCCAGCATCCTAACATATGAATTTCTTAGAATTTATGAAAAATCGACTAAGTCAGAGATGCCTTTAAGTAGGGTAGCTGTATTGAGATGAGAGATGTAGGAGATCAAGATTCATCTCCATGCAGCATCCCATTCATCTCGCAGCATCCTAACATATGTTTTTCTTAGAATTTATGAAAAATCGACTAAGTCCGAGATGCCTTTTAAGTAGGGATGCTGTATACGGATGGGAGATGAAGAAGATCAAGATTCATCTCCATGCAGCATCCCATTCATCTCCCAGCATCCTAACATATGAATTTCTTAGAATTTATGAAAAATCGACTAAGTCCGAGATGCCTTTAAGTAGGGATGCTGTATTAAGATGGGAGATGAAGATGATCAAGATTCATCTCCATGCAGCATCCCATTCATCTCCCAGCATCCTAACATATGAATTTCATAGAATTTATGAAAAATCGACTAAGTCCGAGATGGCTTTAAGTAGGGATGCTGTATTAAGATGGGAGATGTAGGAGATCAAGATGCATCTCCATGCAGCATCCCATTCATCTCCCAGCATCCTAACATATGAATTTCTTAGAATTTATGAAAAATCGACTAAGTCCGAGATGCCTTTAAGTAGGGATGCTGTATCGAGATGGGAGATGAAGAAGATCAAGATTCATCTCCATGCAGCATCCCATTCATCTCGCAGCATCCTTACATATGAATTTCTTAGAATTTATGAAAAATCGACTAAGTCCGAGATGCCTTTAAGCAGGGATGCTGTATTAAGACAGGAGATGAAAAAGATCAAGATTCATCTCCATGCAGCATCCCATTCATCTCGCTGCATCCTAACATATGAATTTCTTAGAATTTATGAAAAATCGACTAAGTCCGAGATGCCTTTAAGAAGGGATGCTGTATTAGGATGGGAGATGAAGAAGATCAAGATTCATCTCCATGCAGCATCCCATTCATCTCGCAGCATCCTAACATATGTTTTTCTTAGAATTTATGAAAAATCGACTAAGTCCGAGATGCCTTTAAGAAGGGATGCTGTAATTAAGATGGGAGATGTAGAAGATCTAGTTTCATCTCCATGCAGCATCCCATTCATCTCGCAGCATCCTTACATAT
This sequence comes from Anopheles coustani, assembly GCF_943734705.1. Classification (NCBI taxonomy): domain Eukaryota; kingdom Metazoa; phylum Arthropoda; class Insecta; order Diptera; family Culicidae; genus Anopheles; species Anopheles coustani. The sequence goes on along the minus strand of NW_026525131.1, from coordinate 314,573 downwards.
GAATTTCTTAGAATTTATGAAAAATCGACTAAGTCCGAGATGGCTTTAAGTAGGGATGCTGTATTGAGATAGTAGATGTAAGAGATCAAGATTTATCTCCATGCAGCATCCCATTCTTCTCGCAGCATCCTAACATATGTTTTTCTTAGAATTTATGAAAAATCGACTAAGTCCGAGATGCCTTTAAGTAGGGATGCTGTATTAAGATGGGAGATGAAGAAGATCAAGATTCATCTCCATGCAGCATCCCATTCATCTCGCAGCATCCTAACATATGAATTTCTATGAATTTATGAAAAGTCGACTAAGTCCGAGATGCCTTTAAGTAGGGATGCTGTATTGAGATAGTAGATGTAAGAGATCAAGATTCATCTCCATGCAGCATCCCAATCATCTCCCAGCATCCTAACATATGTTTTTCTTAGAATTTATGAAAAATCGACTAAGTCCGAGATGCCTTTAAGTAGGGATGCTGTATTGAGATGGGAGATGTAGGAGATCAAGATTCATCTCCATGCAGCATCGAATTCATCTCGCAGCATCTTAACATATGAATTTCTATGAATTTATGAAAAATCGACTAAGTCCGAGATGCCTTCAATTAGGGATGCTGTATTAAGATGGGAGATGTAGGAGATCAAGATTCATCTCCATGCAGCATCCCATTCATCTCCCAGCATCCTAACATATGAATTTCTATGAATTTATGAAAAATCGACTAAGTCCGAGATGCCTTTAAGTAGGGATGCTGTATTAAGATGGGAGATGTAGGAGATCAAGATTCATCTCCATGCAGCATATCATTCATCTCCCAGCATCCAAACATATGTTTTTCTTAGAATTTATGAAAAATCGACTAAGTCCGAGATGCCTTTAAGTAGGGATGCTGTATTAAGATGGGAGATGAAGAAGATCAAGATTCATCTCCATGCAGCATCCCATTCATCTCGCAGCATCCTAACATATGAATTTCTTAGAATTTATGAAAAATCGACTAAGTCCGAGATGCCTTTAAGTAGGGATGCTGTATTAAGATGGGAGATGAAAAAGATCAAGATTCATCTCCATGCAGCATCCCATTCATCTCGCAGCATCCAAACATATGTTTTTCTTAGAATTCATGAAAAATCGACTAAGTCCGAGATGCCTTTAAGTAGGGATGCTGTATTAAGATGGGAGATGAAGGAGATCAAGATTCATCTCCATGCAGCATCCCATTAATCTCGCAGCATCCTTACATATGAATTTCTTAGAATTTATGAAAAATCGACTAAGTCCGAGATGCCTTTAAGTAGGGATGCTGTATTGAGATGGGAGATGTAGGAGATCAAGATTCATCTCCATGCAGCATCCCATTCTTCTCCCAGCATCCTTACAAAAGAATTTCTTAGAATTTATGAAAAATCGACTAAGTCCGAGATGCTTTTAAGCAGGGATGCTGTATTAAGACTGGAGATGAGGAAGATCAAGATTCATCTCCATGCAGCATCCCATTCATCTCCCAGCATTCTAACATATGTTTTTCTTAGAATTTATGAAAAATCGACTAAGTCCGAGATGCCTTTAAGTAGGGATGCTGTATTAAGATGGGAGATGAAGAAGATCAAGATTCATCTCCATGCAGCATCTCATTCATCTCGCAGCATCCTAACATATGTTTTTCTTAGAATTTATGAAAAATCGACTAAGTCCGAGATGCCTTTAAGTAGGGATGCTGTATTAAGATGGAAGATGAAGAAGATCAAGATTCATCTCCAAACAGCATCCCATCCATCTCGCAGCATCCAAACATATGGATTTCTGAGAATTTATGAAAAATCGACTGAGTCCGAGATGCCTTCAAGTAGGGATGCTGTATTGAGATGGGAGATGTAGGATATCAAGATTCATCTCCATGCAGCATCCCATACGAATCGCAGCATCCTAACATATGTTTTTCTTAGATTTTATGAAAAATCTACTAAGTCCGAGATGCCTTTAAGTAGGGATGCTGTATTAAGATGGGAGATGAAAAAGATCAAGATTCATCTCCATGCAGCATCCCATTCATCTCCCAGCATCCAAACATATGTTTTTCTTAGAATTTATGAAAAATCGACTAAGTCCGAGATGCCTTTAAGTAGGGATGCTGTATTAAGATGGGAGATGAAGAAGATTAAGATTCATCTCCATGCAGCATCCCATTCATCTCGCAGCATCCTAACATATGAATTTCTTAGAATTTATGAAAAATCGACTAAGTCCGAGATGCCTTTAAGTAGGGATGCTGTATTAAGATGGGAGATGAAAAAGATCAAGATTCATCTCCATGCAGCATCCCATTAATCTCGCAGCATCCAAACATATGGATTTCTGAGAATTTACGAAAAATCGACTAAGTTCGAGATGCCTTCAAGTAGGTATGCTGTATTGAGATGGGAGATGTAGGAGATCAAGATTCATCTCCATGCAGCATCCCATTCTTCTCCCAGCATCCTAACATATCAATTTCTTAGAATTTATGAAAAATTGACTAAGTCCGAGATGCCTTTAAGCAGAGATGCTGTATTAAGATGGGAGATGAAGAAGATCAAGATTCATCTCCATGCAGCATCCCATTCATCTCCCAGCATCCTAACATATGTTTTTCTTAGAATTTATGAAAAATCGACTAAGTCCGAGATGCCTTTAAGTAGGGATGCTGTATTAAGATGGGAGATGAAGAAGATTAAGATTCATCTCCATGCAGCATCCCATTCATCTCGCAGCATCCTAACATATGAATTTCTTAGAATTTATGAAAAATCGACTAAGTCCGAGATGCTTTTAAGCAGGGATGCTGTATTAAGACTTTAGATGAGGAAGATCAAGATTCATCTCCATGCAGCATCCCATTCATCTCGCAGCATCCTAACATATGAATTTCTAAGAATTTATGAAAAATCGACTAAGTCCGAGATGCCTTTACGAAAGGATGCTGTATTGTGATGACAGATGAAGAAGATAGAGATTCATCTCAATGCAGCATGCCATTCAACTCGCAGCATCCTAACATATGTTTTTCTTAGAATTTATGAAAAATCGACTAAGTCCGAGATGCCTTTAAGAAAGGATGCTGTATTGAGATGAGAGATGAAGAAGATCAAGATTCATCTCAATGCAGCATCCCATTCATCTCGCAGCATCCTAACATATGTTTTTCTTAGAATTTATGAAAAATCGACTAAGTCCGAGATGCCTTTAAGTAGGGATGCTGTATTGAGATGGGAGATGTAGAAGATCAAGATTCATCTCCATGCAGCATCCCATTCATTTCGCAGCATCCTAACATATGAATTTCTATGAATTTATGAAAAATCGACTAAGTCCGAGATGGCTTTAAGTAGGGATGCTGTATTAAGATGGGAGATGTAGGAGATCAAGATGCATCTCCATGCAGCATCCCATTCATCTCGCAGCATCCTAACATATGTTTTTCTTAGAATTTATGAAAAATCGACTAAGTCCGAGATGCCTTTAAGTAGGGATGCTGTATTAGGATGGGAGATGAAGAAGATCAAGATTCATCTCCATGCAGCATCCCATTCATCTCGCAGCATCCTAACATATGTTTTTCTATGAATTTATGAAAAATCGACTAAGTCCGAGATGCATTTAAGTAGGGATGCTGTATTAAGATGGGAGATGAAGTAGATCAAGATTCATCTCCATGCAGCATCCCATTCATCTCGCAGCATCCTAACATATGTTTTTCTTAGAATTTATGAAAAATCGACTAAGTCCGAGATGCATTTAAGTAGGGATGCTGTATTAAGATGGGAGATGAAGAAGATCAAGATTCATCTCCATGCAGCATCCCATTCATCTCGCAGCATCCTAACATATGTTTTTCTTAGAATTTATGAAAAATCGACTAAGTCCGAGATGGCTTTAAGTAGGGATGCTGTATTAAGATGGGAGATGTAGGAGATCAAGATTCATCTCCATGCAGCATCCCATTCATCTCCCAGCATCCTAACATATGAATTTCTTAGAATTTATGAAAAATCGACTAAGTCCGAGATGGCTTTAAGTAGGGATGCTGTATTAAGATGGGAGATGAAGAAGATCAAGATTCATCTCCATGCATCATCCCATTCATCTCGCAGCATCCTTACATATGAATTTCTTAGAATTTATGAAAAATCGACTAAGTCCGAGATGCCTTTAAGTAGGGATGCTGTATTGAGATGGGAGATGGAGAAGATCAAGATTCATCTCCATGCAGCATCCCATTCATCTCCCAGCATCCTAACATATGAATTTCTATGAATTTATGAAAAATCGACTAAGTCCGAGATGCCTTTAAGTAGGGATGCTGTATTAAGATGGGAGATGAAGAAGATCAAGATTCATCTCCATGCAGCATCCCATTCATCTCGCAGCATCCAAACATATGTTTTTCTTAGAATTCATGAAAAATCGACTAAGTCCGAGATGCCTTTAAGTAGGGATGCTGTATTAAGATGGGAGATGAAGAAGATTAAGATTCATCTCCATGCAGCATCCCATTCATCTCCCAGCATCCTAACATATGAATTTCTATGAATTTATGAAAAATCGACTAAGTCCGAGATGCCTTTAAGTAGGGATGCTGTATTAAGATGGGAGATGAAGAAGATCAAGATTCATCTCCATGCAGCATCCCATTCATCTCGCAGCATCCTAACATATGTTTTTCTTAGAATTTATGCAAAATCGACTAAGTCCGAGATGCCTTTAAGTAGGGATGCTGTATTAGGATGGGAGATGTAGAAGATCAAGATTTATCTCCATGAAGCATCCCATTCATCTCGCAGCATCCTAACATATGTTTTTCTTAGAATTTGTGAAAAATCGACTAAGTCCGAGATGCCTTTAAGTAGGGATGCTGTATTAAGATGGGAGATGAAGAAGATCAAGATTCATCTCCATGCAGCATCCCATTCATCTCGCAGCATCCTAACATATGTTTTTCTTAGAATTTATGAAAAATCGACTAAGTCCGAGATGCCTGTAAGTAGGGATGCTGTATTAAGATAAGAGATGAAGAAGATCAAGATTCATCACCATGCAGCATCCCATTCATCTCCCAGCATCCTAACATATGTTTTTCATAGAATTTATGAAAAATCGACTTAGTCCGAGATGCCTTTAAGTAGGGATGCTGTATTAAGATGGGAGATGAAGAAGATCAAGATTCATCTCCATGCAGCATCCCATTCATCTCGCAGCATCCTAACATATGTTTTTCTTAGAATTTATGAAAAATCGACTAAGTCCGAGATGCCTGTAAGTAGGGATGCTGTATTAAGATGGGAGATGTTGAAGATCAAGATGCATCTCCATGCAGCATCCCATTCATCTCCCAGCATCCTAACATATGTTTTTCATAGAATTTATGAAAAATCGACTAAGTCCGAGATGCCTTTAAGTAGGGATGCTGTATTAAGATGGGAGATGAAGAAGATCAAGATTCATCTCCATGCAGCATCCCATTCATCTCGCAGCATCCTAACATATGTTTTTCTTAGAATTTATGCAAAATCGACTAAGTCCGAGATGCCTTTAAGTAGGGATGCTGTATTGAGATGGGAGATGTAGGAGATCAAGATTCATCTCCATGCAGCATCCCATTCTTCTCCCAGCATCCTTACAAAAGAATTTCTTAGAATTTATGAAAAATCGACTAAGTCCGAGATGCTTTTAAGCAGGGATGCTGTATTAAGACTGGAGATGAGGAAGATCAAGATTCATCTCCATGCAGCATCCCATTCATCTCCCAGCATTCTAACATATGTTTTTCTTAGAATTTATGAAAAATCGACTAAGTCCGAGATGCCTTTAAGTAGGGATGCTGTATTAAGATGGGAGATGAAGAAGATCAAGATTCATCTCCATGCAGCATCTCATTCATCTCGCAGCATCCTAACATATGTTTTTCTTAGAATTTATGAAAAATCGACTAAGTCCGAGATGCCTTTAAGTAGGGATGCTGTATTAAGATGGAAGATGAAGAAGATCAAGATTCATCTCCAAACAGCATCCCATCCATCTCGCAGCATCCAAACATATGGATTTCTGAGAATTTATGAAAAATCGACTGAGTCCGAGATGCCTTCAAGTAGGGATGCTGTATTGAGATGGGAGATGTAGGATATCAAGATTCATCTCCATGCAGCATCCCATACGAATCGCAGCATCCTAACATATGTTTTTCTTAGATTTTATGAAAAATCTACTAAGTCCGAGATGCCTTTAAGTAGGGATGCTGTATTAAGATGGGAGATGAAAAAGATCAAGATTCATCTCCATGCAGCATCCCATTCATCTCCCAGCATCCAAACATATGTTTTTCTTAGAATTTATGAAAAATCGACTAAGTCCGAGATGCCTTTAAGTAGGGATGCTGTATTAAGATGGGAGATGAAGAAGATTAAGATTCATCTCCATGCAGCATCCCATTCATCTCGCAGCATCCTAACATATGAATTTCTTAGAATTTATGAAAAATCGACTAAGTCCGAGATGCCTTTAAGTAGGGATGCTGTATTAAGATGGGAGATGAAAAAGATCAAGATTCATCTCCATGCAGCATCCCATTAATCTCGCAGCATCCAAACATATGGATTTCTGAGAATTTACGAAAAATCGACTAAGTTCGAGATGCCTTCAAGTAGGTATGCTGTATTGAGATGGGAGATGTAGGAGATCAAGATTCATCTCCATGCAGCATCCCATTCTTCTCCCAGCATCCTAACATATCAATTTCTTAGAATTTATGAAAAATTGACTAAGTCCGAGATGCCTTTAAGCAGAGATGCTGTATTAAGATGGGAGATGAAGAAGATCAAGATTCATCTCCATGCAGCATCCCATTCATCTCCCAGCATCCTAACATATGTTTTTCTTAGAATTTATGAAAAATCGACTAAGTCCGAGATGCCTTTAAGTAGGGATGCTGTATTAAGATGGGAGATGAAGAAGATTAAGATTCATCTCCATGCAGCATCCCATTCATCTCGCAGCATCCTAACATATGAATTTCTTAGAATTTATGAAAAATCGACTAAGTCCGAGATGCTTTTAAGCAGGGATGCTGTATTAAGACTTTAGATGAGGAAGATCAAGATTCATCTCCATGCAGCATCCCATTCATCTCGCAGCATCCTAACATATGAATTTCTAAGAATTTATGAAAAATCGACTAAGTCCGAGATGCCTTTACGAAAGGATGCTGTATTGTGATGACAGATGAAGAAGATAGAGATTCATCTCAATGCAGCATGCCATTCAACTCGCAGCATCCTAACATATGTTTTTCTTAGAATTTATGAAAAATCGACTAAGTCCGAGATGCCTTTAAGAAAGGATGCTGTATTGAGATGAGAGATGAAGAAGATCAAGATTCATCTCAATGCAGCATCCCATTCATCTCGCAGCATCCTAACATATGTTTTTCTTAGAATTTATGAAAAATCGACTAAGTCCGAGATGCCTTTAAGTAGGGATGCTGTATTGAGATGGGAGATGTAGAAGATCAAGATTCATCTCCATGCAGCATCCCATTCATTTCGCAGCATCCTAACATATGAATTTCTATGAATTTATGAAAAATCGACTAAGTCCGAGATGGCTTTAAGTAGGGATGCTGTATTAAGATGGGAGATGTAGGAGATCAAGATGCATCTCCATGCAGCATCCCATTCATCTCGCAGCATCCTAACATATGTTTTTCTTAGAATTTATGAAAAATCGACTAAGTCCGAGATGCCTTTAAGTAGGGATGCTGTATTAGGATGGGAGATGAAGAAGATCAAGATTCATCTCCATGCAGCATCCCATTCATCTCGCAGCATCCTAACATATGTTTTTCTATGAATTTATGAAAAATCGACTAAGTCCGAGATGCATTTAAGTAGGGATGCTGTATTAAGATGGGAGATGAAGTAGATCAAGATTCATCTCCATGCAGCATCCCATTCATCTCGCAGCATCCTAACATATGTTTTTCTTAGAATTTATGAAAAATCGACTAAGTCCGAGATGCATTTAAGTAGGGATGCTGTATTAAGATGGGAGATGAAGAAGATCAAGATTCATCTCCATGCAGCATCCCATTCATCTCGCAGCATCCTAACATATGTTTTTCTTAGAATTTATGAAAAATCGACTAAGTCCGAGATGGCTTTAAGTAGGGATGCTGTTTTGAGATGGGAGATGAAGAAGATCAAGATTTATCTACATGCAGCATCCCATTCATCTCTCAGCATCCTAACATATGTTTTTCGTAGAATTTATGAAAAAATCGACTAAGTCCGAGATGCCTTTAAGTAGGGATGCTGTATTGAGATGGGAGATGCAGAAGATCATGATTCATCTCCATGCAGCATCCCATTCATCTCGCAGCATCCAAACATATGTTTTTCTAAGAATTTATGAAAAATCGACTAAGTCCGAGATGCCTTTAAGTAGGGATGCTGTATTGAGATGGGAGATGAAGAAGATCAAGATTCATCTCCATGCAGCATCTCATTCATCTCGCAGCATCCTAACATATGTTTTACTTAGAAGTTATGAAAAATCGACTGACTCCGAGATGCCTGTAAGTAGGGATGCTGTATTAAGATGGGAGATGAAGAAGATCAAGATTCATCTCCATGCAGCATCTCATTCATCTCGCAGCATCCTAACATATGTTTTTCTTAGAATTTATGAAAAATCGACTAAGTCCGAGATGCCTTCAATTAGGGATGCTGTATTAAGATGGGAGATGATGAAGATCAAGATTCATCTCCATGCAGCATCCCATTCATCTCGCAGCATCCTTACATATGTTTTTCTTAGAATTTATGAAAAATCGACTAAGTCCGAGATGGCTTTAAGTAGGGATGCTGTATTGAGATGGGAGATGTAGGAGATCAAGATTCATCTCCATGCAGCATCCCATTCATCTCGCAGCATCCTTACATATGTTTTTCTTAGAATTTATGAAAAATCGATTAAGTCCGAGATGCCTTTAAGTAGGGATGCTGTATTAAGATGGGAGATGAAGAAGATCAAGATTCATCTCCATGCAGCATCCCATTCAACTCGCAGCATCCTAACATATGTTTTTCTTAGAATTTATGAAAAATCGACTAAGTCCGAGATGCCTTTAAGTAGGGATGCTGTATTAAGATGGGAGATGAAGAAGATCAAGATTCATCTACATGCAGCATCCCATTCATCTCGCAGCATCCTAACATATGAATTTCTTAGAATTTATGAAAAATCGACTAAGTCCGAGATGCCTTCAATTAGGGATGCTGTATTAAGATGGGAGATGAAGATGATCAAGATTCATCTCCATGCAGCATCCCATTCATCTCGCTGCATCCTAACATATGTTTTACTTAGAATTTATGAAAAATCGACTAAGTCCGAGATGCCTTTAAGCAGGGATGCTGTATTGAGATGGGAGATGTAGGAGATCAAGATTCATCTCCATGCAGCATCCCATTCATCTCGCAGGATCCTTACAAATGTTTCTCTTAGAATTTATGAAAAATCCACTAAGTCCGAGATGCCTTTAAGTAGGAAAGCTGTATTGAGATGGGAGATGTAGAAGATCAAGATTCATCTCCATGCAGCATCCCATTCATCTCGCAGCATCATAACATATGTTTTTCTTAGAATTTATGAAAAATCGACTAAGTCCGAGATGCCTTCAATTAGGGATGCTGTATTAAGATGGGAGATGAAGATGATCAAGATTCATCTCCATGCAGCATCCCATTCATCTCGCTGCATCCTAACATATGAATTTCTTAGAATTTATGAAAAATCGACTAAGTCCGAGATGCCTTTAAGAAGGGATGCTGTATTAGGATGGGAGATGAAGAAGATCAAGATTCATCTCCATGCAGCATCCCATTCATCTCGCAGCATCCTAACATATGTTTTTCTTAGAATTTATGAAAAATCGACTAAGTCCGAGATGCCTTTAAGAAGGGATGCTGTAATTAAGATGGGAGATGTAGAAGATCTAGTTTCATCTCCATGCAGCATCCCATTCATCTCGCAGCATCCTTACATATGAATTTCTTAGAATTTATGAAAAATCGACTAAGTCCGAGATGGCTTTAAGTAGGGATGCTGTATTGAGATAGTAGATGTAAGAGATCAAGATTTATCTCCATGCAGCATCCCATTCTTCTCGCAGCATCCTAACATATGTTTTTCTTAGAATTTATGAAAAATCGACTAAGTCCGAGATGCCTTTAAGTAGGGATGCTGTATTAAGATGGGAGATGAAGAAGATCAAGATTCATCTCCATGCAGCATCCCATTCATCTCGCAGCATCCTAACATATGAATTTCTATGAATTTATGAAAAGTCGACTAAGTCCGAGATGCCTTTAAGTAGGGATGCTGTATTGAGATAGTAGATGTAAGAGATCAAGATTCATCTCCATGCAGCATCCCAATCATCTCCCAGCATCCTAACATATGTTTTTCTTAGAATTTATGAAAAATCGACTAAGTCCGAGATGCCTTTAAGTAGGGATGCTGTATTGAGATGGGAGATGTAGGAGATCAAGATTCATCTCCATGCAGCATCGAATTCATCTCGCAGCATCTTAACATATGAATTTCTATGAATTTATGAAAAATCGACTAAGTCCGAGATGGCTTTAAGTAGGGATGCTGTTTTGAGATAGTAGATGTAAGAGATCAAGATTCATCTCCATGCAGCATCCCATTCATCTCGCAGCATCCTAACATATTGTTTTCTTAGAATTAATGAAAAATCGACTAAGTCCGAGATGCCTTTAAGTAGGGATGCTGTATTAAGATGGGAGATTTAGAAGATCAAGATTCATCTCCATGCAGCATCCCATTCATCTCGCAGCATCCTAACATATGTTTTTCTTAGAATTTATGAAAAATCGACTTAGTCCGAGATGCCTTTAAATAGGGATGCTGTATTGAGATGGGAGATGAAGAAGATCAAGATTCATCTCCATGCAGCATCCCATTCATCTCGCAGCATCCTAACATATGTTTTTCTTAGAATTTATGAAAAATCGACTAAGTCCCAGATGCCTTCAAGTAGGGATGCTGTATTAAGATGGGAGATGAAGAAGATCAAGATTCATCTCCATGCAGCATCTCATTCATCTCGCAGCATCCTAACATATGTTTTTCTTAGAGTTTATGAAAAATCGACTAAGTCCGAGATGCCTTTAAGTAGGGATGCTGTATTGAGATGGGAGATGTAGGAGATCAAGATTCATCTCCATGCAGCATCCCATTCATCTCCCAGCATCCTAACATATGTTTTTCTTAGAATTTATGAAAAATCGACTAAGTCCGAGATGCCTTCAATTAGGGATGCTGTATTAAGATGGGAGATGATGAAGATCAAGATTCATCTCCATGCAGCATCCCATTCATCTCGCAGCATCCTTACATATGTTTTTCTTAGAATTTATGAAAAATCGACTAAGTCCGAGATGGCTTTAAGTAGGGATGCTGTATTGAGATGGGAGATGTAGGAGATCAAGATTCATCTCCATGCAGCATCCCATTCATCTCCCAGCATCCTAACATATGTTTTTCTTAGAATTTATGAAAAATCGACTAAGTCCCAGATGCCTTCAAGTAGGGATGCTGTATTAAGATGGGAGATGAAGAAGATCAAGATTCATCTCCATGCAGCATCTCATTCATCTCGCAGCATCCTAACATATGTTTTTCTTAGAGTTTATGAAAAATCGACTAAGTCCGAGATGCCTTTAAGTAGGGATGCTGTATTGAGATGGGAGATGTAGGAGATCAAGATTCATCTCCCTGCAGCATCCCATTCATCTCCCAGCATCCTAACATATGTTTTTCTTAGAATTTATGAAAAATCGACTAAGTCCGAGATGCCTTCAATTAGGGATGCTGTATTAAGATGGGAGATGAAGATGATCAAGATTCATCTCCATGCAGCATCCCATTCATCTCGCTGCATCCTAACATATGAATTTCTTAGAATTTATGAAAAATCGACTAAGTCCGAGATGCCTTTAAGAAGGGATGCTGTATTAGGATGGGAGATGAAGAAGATCAAGATTCATCTCCATGCAGCATCCCATTCATCTCGCAGCATCCTAACATATGTTTTTCTTAGAATTTATGAAAAATCGACTAAGTCCGAGATGCCTTTAAGAAGGGATGCTGTAATTAAGATGGGAGATGTAGAAGATCTAGTTTCATCTCCATGCAGCATCCCATTCATCTCGCAGCATCCTTACATATGAATTTCTTAGAATTTATGAAAAATCGACTAAGTCCGAGATGGCTTTAAGTAGGGATGCTGTATTGAGATAGTAGATGTAAGAGATCAAGATTTATCTCCATGCAGCATCCCATTCTTCTCGCAGCATCCTAACATATGTTTTTCTTAGAATTTATGAAAAATCGACTAAGTCCGAGATGCCTTTAAGTAGGGATGCTGTATTAAGATGGGAGATGAAGAAGATCAAGATTCATCTCCATGCAGCATCCCATTCATCTCGCAGCATCCTAACATATGAATTTCTATGAATTTATGAAAAGTCGACTAAGTCCGAGATGCCTTTAAGTAGGGATGCTGTATTGAGATAGTAGATGTAAGAGATCAAGATTCATCTCCATGCAGCATCCCAATCATCTCCCAGCATCCTAACATATGTTTTTCTTAGAATTTATGAAAAATCGACTAAGTCCGAGATGCCTTTAAGTAGGGATGCTGTATTGAGATGGGAGATGTAGGAGATCAAGATTCATCTCCATGCAGCATCGAATTCATCTCGCAGCATCTTAACATATGAATTTCTATGAATTTATGAAAAATCGACTAAGTCCGAGATGGCTTTAAGTAGGGATGCTGTATTGAGATAGTAGATGTAAGAGATCAAGATTCATCTCCATGCAGCATCCCATTCATCTCGCAGCATCCTAACATATTGTTTTCTTAGAATTAATGAAAAATCGACTAAGTCCGAGATGCCTTTAAGTAGGGATGCTGTATTAAGATGGGAGATTTAGAAGATCAAGATTCATCTCCATGCAGCATCCCATTCATCTCGCAGCATCCTAACATATGTTTTTCTTAGAATTTATGAAAAATCGACTTAGTCCGAGATGCCTTTAAATAGGGATGCTGTATTGAGATGGGAGATGAAGAAGATCAAGATTCATCTCCATGCAGCATCCCATTCATCTCGCAGCATCCTAACATATGTTTTTCTTAGAATTTATGAAAAATCGACTAAGTCCCAGATGCCTTCAAGTAGGGATGCTGTATTAAGATGGGAGATGAAGAAGATCAAGATTCATCTCCATGCAGCATCTCATTCATCTCGCAGCATCCTAACATATGTTTTTCTTAGAGTTTATGAAAAATCGACTAAGTCCGAGATGCCTTTAAGTAGGGATGCTGTATTGAGATGGGAGATGTAGGAGATCAAGATTCATCTCCATGCAGCATCCCATTCATCTCCCAGCATCCTAACATATGTTTTTCTTAGAATTTATGAAAAATCGACTAAGTCCGAGATGCCTTCAATTAGGGATGCTGTATTAAGATGGGAGATGATGAAGATCAAGATTCATCTCCATGCAGCATCCCATTCATCTCGCAGCATCCTTACATATGTTTTTCTTAGAATTTATGAAAAATCGACTAAGTCCGAGATGGCTTTAAGTAGGGATGCTGTATTGAGATGGGAGATGTAGGAGATCAAGATTCATCTCCATGCAGCATCCCATTCATCTCGCAGCATCCTTACATATGTTTTTCTTAGAATTTATGAAAAATCGATTAAGTCCGAGATGCCTTTAAGTAGGGATGCTGTATTAAGATGGGAGATGAAGAAGATCAAGATTCATCTCCATGCAGCATCCCATTCAACTCGCAGCATCCTAACATATGTTTTTCTTAGAATTTATGAAAAATCGACTAAGTCCGAGATGCCTTTAAGTAGGGATGCTGTATTAAGATGGGAGATGAAGAAGATCAAGATTCATCTACATGCAGCATCCCATTCATCTCGCAGCATCCTAACATATGAATTTCTTAGAATTTATGAAAAATCGACTAAGTCCGAGATGCCTTCAATTAGGGATGCTGTATTAAGATGGGAGATGAAGATGATCAAGATTCATCTCCATGCAGTATCCAATTCATCTCCCAGCATCCAAACATATGAATTTCTTAGAATTTATGAAAAATCGACTAAGTCCGAGATGCCTTTAAGTAGGGATGCTGTATTAAGATGGGAGATGAAGAAGATCAAGATTCATCTCCATGCAGCATCCCATTCAACTCGCAGCATCCTAACATATGTTTTTCTTAGAATTTATGAAAAATCGACTAAGTCCGAGATGCCTTTAAGTAGGGATGCTGTATTAAGATGGGAGATGAAGAAGATCAAGATTCATCTACATGCAGCATCCCATTCATCTCGCAGCATCCTAACATATGAATTTCTTAGAATTTATGAAAAATCGACTAAGTCCGAGATGCCTTCAATTAGGGATGCTGTATTAAGATGGGAGATGAAGATGATCAAGATTCATCTCCATGCAGCATCCCATTCAACTCGCAGCATCCTAACATATGTTTTTCTTAGAATTTATGAAAAATCGACTAAGTCCGAGATGCCTTTAAGTAGGGATGCTGTATTAAGATGGGAGATGAAGAAGATCAAGATTCATCTACATGCAGCATCCCATTCATCTCGCAGCATCCTAACATATGAATTTCTTAGAATTTATGAAAAATCGACTAAGTCCGAGATGCCTTCAATTAGGGATGCTGTATTAAGATGGGAGATGAAGATGATCAAGATTCATCTCCATGCAGTATCCAATTCATCTCCCAGCATCCAAACATATGAATTTCTTAGAATTTATGAAAAATCGACTAAGTCCGAGATGCCTTTAAGTAGGGATGCTGTATTAAGATGGGAGATGAAGAAGATCAAGATTCATCTCCATGCAGCATCCCATTCATCTCCCAGCATCCTAACATATGAATTTCTATGAATTTATGAAAAATCGACTAAGTCCGAGATGGCTTTAAGTAGGGATGCTGTATTGAGATGGGAGATGTAGGAGATCAAGATTCATCTCCATGCAGCATCCCATTCATCTCGCAGCATCCTAACATATGAATTTCTTAGAATTTATGAAAAATCGACTAAGTCCGAGATGGCTTTAAGTAGGGATGCTGTATTGAGATGGGAGATGTAGGAGATCAAGATCCATCTCCATGCAGCATCCCATGCATCTCCCAGCATCCTAACATATGAATTTCTTAGAATTTATGAAAAATCGACTAAGTCCGAGATGCCTTGAAGTAGGGATGCTGTATTGAGATGGGAGATGGAGAGGATCAAGATGCATCTCCTTGCAGCATACCATTCATCTCGCAGCATCATAACATGTGATTTTCTTAGAATTTATGAAAAATCGACTAAGTCCGAGATGCCTTGAAGTAGGGATGCTGTATTAAGATGGCAGATGAAGAGGATCAAGATTCATCTCCATGCAGCATCCTAACATGTGATTTTCTTAGAATTTATGAAAAATCGACTAAGTCCGAGATGCCTTTAAGTAGGGATGCTGTATTAAGATGGGAGATGAAGAAGATCAAGATTCATCTCCATGCAGCATCCCATTCATCTCGCAGCATCCTAACATATGTTTTTCTTAGAATTTATGGAAAATCGACTAAGTCCGAGATGCCTTTAAGTAGGGATGCTGTATTAAGATGGGAGATGAAGAAGATCAAGATTCATCTCCATGCAGCATCCCATTCATCTCCCAGCATCCAAACATATGTTTTTCTTAGAATTTATGGAAAATCGACTAAGTCCGAGATGCGTTTAAGTAGGGATGCTGTATTGAGACGGGAGATGCAGGAGATCAAGATTCATCTCCATGCATCATCTCGTTCATCTCGCAGCATCCTAACATATTTTTTTCTTGGAATTTATGAAAAATCGACTAAGTCCGAGATGCCTTTAAGCAGGGATGCTGTATTAAGACTGGAGATGCAGGAGATCGAGATTCATCTCCATGCAGCATCCCATTCATCTCGCATTATCCTAACATGTGATTTTCTTAGAATTTATGAAAATTCGTCTAAGTCCGAGATGCCTTTCAGTAGGAATGCTGTATTAAGATGGGAGATGAAGAAGATCAAGATTCATCTCCATGCAGCATCCCGTTCATCTCGCAGCATCCTAACATATGTTTTTCTTAAAATTAATGAAAAATCAACTAAGTCCGAGACGCCTTTAAGTAGGGATGCTGTATTAAGATGGGAGATGAAGAAGATCAAGATTCATCTCCATGCAGCATCCCATTCATCTCCCAGCATCCTAAAATATGAATTTCTTAGAACTTATGAAAAATCGACTAAGTCCGAGATGGCTTTAAGCAGGGATGCTGTATTGAGATGGGAGATGAAGATGATTAAGATTCATCTCCATGCAGCATCCCATTCATCTCGCAGCATCATAACATATGTTTTTCTTATAATTTATGAAAAATCGACTAAGTCCGAGATGCCTTTAATTAAGGATGCTGTATTGAGATGGGAGATGCAGAAGATTAAGATTCATCTCCATGCAGCATCTAATTCATCTTGCAGCATCCTCACATATGTTTTCCTTAGAATTTATGAAAAATCGACTAAGTCCGAGATGCCTCCAAGTAGGGATGCTGTATTAAGATGGGAGATAGAGAAGATCAAGATTCATCTCCATGCAGCATCCCATTCATCTCCCAGCATCCTAACATATGTTTTTCAAAGAATTTATGAAAAATTGACTAAGTCCGAGATGCCTTTAAGAAGGGATGCTGTATTTAGACGGGAGATGAAGAAGATCAATATTCATCTCCATGCAGCATCCCATTCATCTCGCAGCATCCTAACATATGTTTTTCTTAGAATTTATGGAAAATCGACTAAGTCCGAGATGCCTTTAAGTAGGGATGCTGTATTAAGATGGGAGATGAAGAAGATCAAGATTCATCTCCATGCAACATCTCATTCATCTCCCAGCATCCTAACATATGTTTTTCTTAGAATTTATGAAAAATCGACTAAGTCCGAGATGCCTTTAAGTAGGGATGCTGTATTGAGATGGGAGATGAAGAAGATCAAGATTCATCTCAATGCAGCATCCCATTCATCTCCCAGCATCCTCACATATGTTTTTCTTAGAATTTATGAAAAATCGACTAAGTCCGAGATGCCTTTAAGTAGGGATGGTGTATTGAGATGGGAGATGCAGAAGATCAAGATTCATCTCCATGCAGCATCCCATTCATCTCCCAGCATCCTAACATATGTTTTTCTTAGAATTTATGAAAAATCGACTAAGTCCGAGATGCCTTTAAGTAGGGATGCTGTATTTAGACGGGAGATGAAGAAGATCAATATTCATCTCCATGCAGCATCCCATTCATCTCGCAGCATCCTAACATATGTTTTTCTTAGAATTTATGGAAAATCGACTAAGTCCGAGATGCCTTTAAGTAGGGATGCTGTATTAAGATAGGAGATGAAGAAGATCAAGATTCATCTCCATGCAGCATCTCATTCATCTCCCAGCATCCTAACATATGTTTTTCTTAGAATTTATGGAAAATCGACTAAGTCCGAGATGCCTTTAAGTAGGGATGCTGTATTAAGATGGGAGATGAAGAAGATCAAGATTCATCTCCATGCAGCATCCCATTCATCTCGCAGCATCCTAACATAAGAATTTCTATGAATTTATGAAAAATCGACTAAGTCCGAGATGCCTTTAAGTAGGGATGCTGTATTAAGATGGGAGATGTAGAAGATCAAGTTTCATCTCCATGCAGCATCCCATTCATCTCGCAGCATCCTAACATATGTTTTTCTTAGAATTTATGAAAAATCGACTAAGTCCGAGATGCCTTTAAGTAGGGATGCTGTATTGAGATGGGAGATGAAGAAGATCAAGATTCATCTCCATGCAGCATTTCATTCATCTCCCAGCATCCTAACATATG
Source organism: Anopheles coustani (assembly GCF_943734705.1). Taxonomy (NCBI): domain Eukaryota; kingdom Metazoa; phylum Arthropoda; class Insecta; order Diptera; family Culicidae; genus Anopheles; species Anopheles coustani. The sequence continues at coordinate 296,510 of NW_026525131.1, read as the reverse complement.
TTTTTCTTAGAATTTATGGAAAATCGACTAAGTCCGAGATGCCTTTAAGTAGGGATGCTGTATTAAGATGGGAGATGAAGAAGATCAAGATTCATCTCCATGCAGCATCTCATTCATCTCCCAGCATCCTAACATATGTTTTTATTAGAATTTATGAAAAATCGACTAAGTCCGAGATGCCTTTAAGTAGGGATGCTGTATTGAGATGGGAGATGCAGAAGATCAAGATTCATCTCAATGCAGCATCCCATTCATCTCCCAGCATCCTCACATATGTTTTTCTTAGAATTTATGAAAAATCGACTAAGTCCGAGATGCCTTTAAGTAGGGATGCTGTATTGAGATGGGAGATGCAGAAGATCAAGATTCATCTCCATGCAGCATCCCATTCATCTCCCAGCATCCTAACATATGTTTTTCTAAGAATTTATGAAAAATCGACTAAGTCCGAGATGCCTTTAAGTAGGGATGCTGTATTTAGACGGGAGATGAAGAAGATCAATATTCATCTCCATGCAGCATCCCATTCATCTCGCAGCATCCTAACATATGTTTTTCTTAGAATTTATGAAAAATCGACTAAGTCCGAGATGCCTTCAATTAGGGATGCTGTATTAAGATGGGAGATGATGAATATCAAGATTCATCTCCATGCAGCATCCCATACATCTCGCAGCATCCTAACATATGTTTTTCTTAGAATTTATGAAAAATCGACTAAGTCCGAGATGCCTTCAATTAGGGATGCTGTATTAAGATGGGAGATGAAGATGATCAAGATTCATCTCCATGCAGCATCCCATTCATCTCGCTGCATCCTAACATATGTTTTACTTAGAATTTATGAAAAATCGACTAAGTCCGAGATGCCTTTAAGCAGGGATGCTGTATTAAGATGGGAGATGAAGAAGATCAAGATTCATCTCCATGCAGCATCCCGTTCATCTCGCAGCATCCTAACATATGTTTTTCTTAAAATTAATGAAAAATCAACTAAGTCCGAGACGCCTTTAAGTAGGGATGCTGTATTAAGATGGGAGATGAAGAAGATCAAGATTCATCTCCATGCAGCATCCCATTCATCTCCCAGCATCCTAAAATATGAATTTCTTAGAACTTATGAAAAATCGACTAAGTCCGAGATGGCTTTAAGCAGGGATGCTGTATTGAGATGGGAGATGAAGATGATTAAGATTCATCTCCATGCAGCATCCCATTCATCTCGCAGCATCATAACATATGTTTTTCTTATAATTTATGAAAAATCGACTAAGTCCGAGATGCCTTTAATTAAGGATGCTGTATTGAGATGGGAGATGCAGAAGATTAAGATTCATCTCCATGCAGCATCTAATTCATCTTGCAGCATCCTCACATATGTTTTCCTTAGAATTTATGAAAAATCGACTAAGTCCGAGATGCCTCCAAGTAGGGATGCTGTATTAAGATGGGAGATAGAGAAGATCAAGATTCATCTCCATGCAGCATCCCATTCATCTCCCAGCATGCTAACATATGTTTTTCAAAGAATTTATGAAAAATTGACTAAGTCCGAGATGCCTTTAAGAAGGGATGCTGTATTTAGACGGGAGATGAAGAAGATCAATATTCATCTCCATGCAGCATCCCATTCATCTCGCAGCATCCTAACATATGTTTTTCTTAGAATTTATGGAAAATCGACTAAGTCCGAGATGCCTTTAAGTAGGGATGCTGTATTAAGATGGGAGATGAAGAAGATCAAGATTCATCTCCATGCAACATCTCATTCATCTCCCAGCATCCTAACATATGTTTTTCTTAGAATTTATGAAAAATCGACTAAGTCCGAGATGCCTTTAAGTAGGGATGCTGTATTGAGATGGGAGATGAAGAAGATCAAGATTCATCTCAATGCAGCATCCCATTCATCTCCCAGCATCCTCACATATGTTTTTCTTAGAATTTATGAAAAATCGACTAAGTCCGAGATGCCTTTAAGTAGGGATGGTGTATTGAGATGGGAGATGCAGAAGATCAAGATTCATCTCCATGCAGCATCCCATTCATCTCCCAGCATCCTAACATATGTTTTTCTTAGAATTTATGAAAAATCGACTAAGTCCGAGATGCCTTTAAGTAGGGATGCTGTATTAAGATGGGAGATGAAGAAGATCAAGATTCATCTCCATGCAGCATCCGATTCATCTCGCAGCATCCTAACATATGATTTTCTTAGAATTTATGAAAAATCGACTAAGTCCGAGATGCCTTTAAGTAGGGATGCTGTATTAAGATGGGAGATGAAGAAGATCAAGATTCATCTCAATGCAGCATCCCATTCATCTCGCAGCATCCGAACATATGTTTTTCTTAGAATTTATGAAAAATCGACTAAGTCAGAGATGCCTTCAGGTAGGGATGCTGTATTGAGATGGGAGATGTAGGAGATCAAGATTCATCTCCATGCAGCATCCCATTCATGAATGCGGGAATTTCTGCGAGATGAATGGGATGCTGCATGGAGATGAAACTTGATCTTCTACATCTCCCATCTTAATACAGCATCCCTACTTAAAGGCATCTCGGACTTAGTCGATTTTTCATAAATTCATAGAAATTCTTATGTTAGGATGCTGCGAGATGAATGGGATGCTGCATGGAGATGAATCTTGATCTTCTTCATCTCCCATCTTAATACAGCATCCCTACTTAAAGGCATCTCGGACTTAGTCGATTTTCCATAAATTCTAAGAAAAACATATGTTAGGATGCTGGGAGATGAATGAGATGCTGCATGGATATGAATCTTGATCTTCTTCATCTCCTATCTTAATACAGCATCCCTACTTAAAGGCATCTCGGACTTAGTCGATTTTCCATAAATTCTAAGAAAAACATATGTTAGGATGCTGCGAGATGAATGGGATGCTGCATGGAGATGAATATTGATCTTCTTCATCTCCCGTCTAAATACAGCATCCCTACTTAAAGGCATCTCGGACTTAGTCGATTTTTCATAAATTCTAAGAAAAACATATGTTAGGATGCTGGGAGATGAATGGGATGCTGCATGGAGATGAATCTTGATCTTCTGCATCTCCCATCTCAATACACCATCCCTACTTAAAGGCATCTCGGACTTAGTCGATTTTTCATAAATTCTAAGAAAAACATATGTGAGGATGCTGGGAGATGAATGGGATGCTGCATTGAGATGAATCTTGATCTTCTTCATCTCCCATCTCAATACAGCATCCCTACTTAAAGGCATCTCGGACTTAGTCGATTTTTCATAAATTCTAAGAAAAACATATGTTAGGATGCTGGGAGATGAATGGGATGCTGCATTGAGATGAATCTTGATCTTCTTCATCTCCCATCTTAATACAGCATCCCTACTTAAAGGCATCTCGGACTTAGTCGATTTTTCATAAATTCTAAGAAAATCATATGTTAGGATGCTGCGAGATGAATGGGATGCTGCATGGAGATGAATCTTGATCTTCTTCATCTCCCATCTTAATACAGCATCCCTACTTAAAGGCATCTCGGACTTAGTCGATTTTTAATAAATTCTAAGAAAAACATATGTTAGGATGCTGCGAGATGAATGGGATGCGGCATTGAGATGAATCTTGATCTTCTACATCTCCCATCTTAATACAGCATCCCTACTTAAAGGCATCTCGGACTTAGTCGATTTTTCATAAATTCTAAGAAAAACATATGTTAGGATGCTGGGAGATGAATGGGATGCTGCATGGAGATGAATCTTGATCTCCTACATCTCCCATCTCAATACAGCATCCCTACTTAAAGGTATCTCGGACTTAGTCGATTTTTCATAAATTCTTGAAAAAACATATGTTAGGATGCTGCGAGATGAATGGGATGCTGCATGGAGATGAATCTTGATCTTCATCATCTCCCATCCTAATACAGCATCCCTACTTAAAGGCATCTCGGACTTAGTCGATTTTTCATAAATTCATAGAAAAACATATGTTAGGATGCTGGGAGATGAATGGGATGCTGCATGGAGATGAATCTTGATCTTCTTCATCTCCCATCTTAATACAGCATCCCTACTTAAAGGCATCTCGGACTTAGTCGATTTTTCATAAATTCTAAGAAAACAATATGTTAGGATGCTGCGAGATGAATGGGATGCTGCATGGAGATGAATCTTGATCTTCTTCATCTCCCATCTTAATACAGCATCCCTGCTTAAAGGCATCTCGGACTAAGTCGATTTTTCATAAATTCTAAGAAATTCATATGTAAGGAAGCTGCGAGATGAATGGGATGCTGCATGGAGATGAATCTTGATCTTCTACATCTCCCATCTTAATACAGCATCCCTACTTTAAGGATTCTCGGACTTAGTCGATTTTTCATGAATTCTAAGTAAAACATATGTTAGGATGCTGGGAGATAAATGGGATGCTGCATGGAGATGAATCTTGATCTTCTTGTTGTCCCATCTTAATACAGCATCCCTACTTAAAGGCATCTCAGACTTAGTCGATTTTTCATAATTTCTAAGAAAAACATATGTTAGGATGCTGCGAGATGAATGAGATGCTGCAGGGAGATTAATCTTGATCTTCTTCATCTCCCATATTAATACAGCATCCCTACTTAAAGGCATCTCGGACTTAGTCGAATTTTCATAACTTCTAAGTAAAACATATGTTAGGATGCTGCGAGATGAATGGGATGCTGCATGGAGATGAATCTTGATCTTCTACATCTCCCATATTAATACAGCATCCCTACTTAAAGGCATCTCGGACTTAGTCGATTTTTCATAAATTCTAAGAAAAACATATGTTAGGATGCTGGGAGATGAATGAGATGCTGCATGGAGATGAATCTTGATCTTCTTCATCTCCCATCTTAATACAGCATCCCTACTTAAAGGCATCTTGGACTTAGTCGATTTTTCATGAATTCTAAGAAAAACATATGTTAGGATGCTGCGAGATGAATGGGATGCTGCATGGAGATGAATCTTGATCTTTTTCACCTCCCATATTAATACAGCATCCCTACTTAAAGGCATCTCGAACTTAGTTGATTTTTCATAAATTCTAAGAAAATCATATGTTAGGATGCTGCGAGATGAATGGGATGCTGCATGGAGATGAATCTTGATCTTCTTCATCTCCCATCTTAATACAGCATCCCTACTTAAAGGCATCTCGGACTTAGTCGATTTTTCATAAATTCTAAGAAAAACATATGTTAGGATGCTGGGAGATGAATGGGATGCTGCATGGAGATGAATCTTGATCTTCTTGTTGTCCCATCTTAATACAGCATCCCTACTTAAAGGCATCTCGGACTTAGTCAATTTTTCATAAATTCTAAGAAAAACATATGTTAGGTTGCTGCGAGATGAATGGGATGCTGCATGGAGATGAATCTTGATCTTCTACATCTCCCATCTCGATACAGCATCCCTACTTAAAGGCATCTCGGACTTAGTCGATTTTTCATAAATTCTAAGAAAAACATATGTTAGGATGCTGCGAGATGAATGGGATGCTGCATGGAGATGAATCTTGATCTTCTTCATTTCCCATCTCGATACAGCATCCCTACTTAAAGGCATCTCGGACTTAGTCGATTTTTCATGAATTCTAAGAAATTCATATGTAAGGATGCTCCGAGATGAATGGGATGCTGCACGGAGATAAATCTTGATCTTCATCATCTCCCATCTCGATACAGCATCCCTACTTAAAGGAATCTCGGACTTAGTCGATTTTTCATAAATTCCAAGAAAAACATATGTTAGGATGCTGCGAGATGAATGGGATGCTGCATGGAGATGAATATTGATCTTATTCATCTCCCATCTTATTACAGCATCCCTACTTAAAGGCATCTCGGACTTAGTCGATTTTTCATAAATTCTAAGAAAATCATATGTTAGGATGCTGCGAGATGAATGGGATGCTGCATGGAGATGAATCTTGATCTTCTTCATCTCCCATCTTAATACAGCATCCCTACTTAAAGGCATCTCGGACTTAGTCGATTTTTTATAAATTCTAAGAAATTCATATGTTGGGATGCTGCGAGATGAATGGGATGCTGCATGGAGATGAATCTTGATCTTCTTCATCTCCCGTCTTAATACAGCATCCTTACTTAAAGGCATCTCGGACTTAGTCGATTTTTCATAAAATCTAAGAAATTCATATGTTAGGATGCTGCGAGATGAATGGGATGCTTCATGGAGATAAATCTTGATCTTCTTCATCTCCCATCTTAATACAGCATCCCTACTTAAAGGCATCTCGGACTTAGTCAATTTTTCATAAATTCTAAGAAAACAATATGTTAAGATGCTGCGAGATGAATGGGGTACTGCATGGAGATGAATCTTGATATTCTTCATCTCCCATCTTAATACAGCATCCCTACTTAAAGGCATCTCGGACTTAGTCGATTTTTCATAAATTCTAAGAAAAACTTATGTTAGGATGCTGCGAGATAAATGGGATGCTGCATGGAGATGAATGTTGATCTTCTTCATCTCCCATCTTAAAACAGCATCCCTACTTAAAGGCATCTCGGACTTAGTCGATTTTTCATAAATTCTAAGAAAAACATATGTTAGGATGCTGCGAGATGAATGGGATGCTGCATGGAGATGAATCTTGATCTTCTTCATCTCCCATCTTAATACAGCATCCCTACTTAAAGGCATCTCGGACTTAGTCGATTTTTCATAAATTCTAAGAAAAACTTATGTTAGGATGCTGCGAGATAAATGGGATGCTGCATGGAGATGAATGTTGATCTTCTTCATCTCCCATCTTAAAACAGCATCCCTACTTAAAGGCATCTCGGACTTAGTCGATTTTTCATAAATTCTAAGAAATTCATATGTTAGGATGCTGGGAGATGAATGGGATGCTGCATGGAGATGAATCTTGATCTCCTACATCTCCCATCTTAATACAGCATCCCTACTTAAAGCCATCTCGGACTTAGTCGATTTTTCATAAATTCTAAGAAATTCATATGTTAGGATGCTGGGAGATGAATGGGATGCTGTATGGAGATGAATCTTGATCTCCTACATCTCCCATCTCAATACAGCATCCCTACTTAAAGGCATCTCGGACTTAGTCGATTTTTCATAAATTCATAGAAATTCATATGTTAGGATGCTGGGAGGTGAATGGGATGCTGCATGGAGATGAATCTTGACCTTCTTCAACTCCCATCTCAATACAGCATCCCTATGTAAAGGCATCTCGGACTTAGTCGATTTTTAATAAATTCTAAGAAAAACATATGTTAGGATGCTGCGAGATGAATGAGATGCTGCATGGAGATGAATCTTGATCTTCTTCATCTCGCATCTTAATAGAGCATCCCTACTAAAAGGCATCTCGGACTAAGTCGATTTTTAAGAAAATCAAAGAAAAACATATGTTAGGATGCTGGGAGATGAATGGGATGCTGCATGGAGATGAATCTTGATCTTCATCATCACCCATCTTGATACAGCATCCCTACTTAAAGGCATCTCGGACTTAGTCGATTTTTCATAAATTCTAAGAAAAACATATGTTGGGATGCTGCGAGATAAATTGGATGCTGCATGGGGATGAATCTTGATCTTCTTCATCTCCCATCTTAATACAGCATCCCTACTTAAAGGCATCTCGGACTTAGTCGATTTTTCATAAATTCTAAGAAAACATATGTTAGGATGCTGCGAGATGAATGGGATGCTGCATGGAGATAAATCTTGATCTTCTACATCTCCCATCTTAAAACAGCATCCCTTCTTAAAGGCATCTCGGACTTAGTCGATTTTTCATAAATTCCAAGAAAAACATATGTAAGGATGCTAGGAGATGAATGGGATGCTGCATTGAGATGAATCTTGATCTTCTTCATCTCGCATCTTAATACAGCATCCCTACTTAAGAGCATCTCGGACTTAGTCGATTTTTCATAAATTCTAAGAAATTCATATGTTAGGATGCTGCGAGATGAATGGGATGCTGCATTGAGATGAATCTTGATCTTCTTCATCTCGCATCTTAATACAGCATCCCTACTTAAGAGCATCTCGGACTTAGTCGATTTTTCATAAATTCTAAGAAATTCATATGTTAGGATGCTGCGAGATGAATGAGATGCTGCATGGAGATGAATCTTGATCTTCTTCATCTCCCATCTCAATACAGCATCCCTAGTTAAAGGCATCTCGGACTTAGTCGATTTTTCATAAATTCTAAGAAAAACATATGTAAGGATGCTGCGAGATGAATATGATGCTGCATGGAGATGAATCTTGATCTTCTTCATCTCGCATCTTAATACAGCATCCCTACTTAAGAGCATCTCGGACTTAGTCGATTTTTCATAAATTCTTAGAAATTCATATGTTAGGATTCTGGGAGATGAATGGGATGCTGCATGGAGATTAATCTTGATCTTCTTCATCTCCCATCTTAATACAGCATCCCTACTTAAAGGCATCTCGGACTTAGTCGATTTTTCATAAATACTAAGAAAAACATATGTTAGGATGCTGGGAGATGAATGGGATGCTGCATTGAGATGAATCTTGATCTTCTTCATCTCTAATCGCAATACAGCATCCCTACTTAAAGGCATCTCGGACTTTGTCGATTTTTCATATAATTCTAAGAAAAACATATGTTAGGATGCTGCGAGATGAATGGGATGCTGCATGGAGATAAATCTTGATCTTCTTCATCTCCCATCTCAATACAGCATCCCTACTTAAAGGCATCTCGGACTTAGTCGATTTTTCATAAATTCTAAGAAAAACATATGTAAGGATGCTGGGAGATGAATGGGATGCTGCATGCAGATGAATCTTGATCTTCATCATCTCCCATCTTAATACAGCATCCCTAATTAAAGGCATCTCGGACTTAGTCGATTTTTCATAAATTCCAAGAAAAACATATGTTAGGATGCTGCGAGATGAATGGGATGCTGCATGGAGATGAATCTTGATCTTCTTCATCTCCCATCTTAATACAGCATCCCTAATTAAAGGCATCTCGGACTTAGTCGATTTTTCATAAATTCTAAGAAAAACATATGTTAGGATGCTGCGAGATGAATGGGATGCTGCATGCAGATGAATATTGATCTCCTACATCTCCCGTCTCAATACAGCATCCCTACTTAAAGGCATCTCGGACTTAGTCGATTTTTCATAAATTCATAGAAATTCATATGTTAGGATGCTGCGAGATGAATGGGATGCTGCATGGAGATTAATCTTGATCTCCTACATCTCTCATCTCAATACAGCATCCCTACTTAAAGCCATCTCGGACTTAGTCGATTTTTCATAAATTCATAGAAATTCATATGTTAGGATGCTGCGAGATGAATGGGATGCTGCATGGAGATTAATCTTGATCTCCTACATCTCCCGTCTCAATACAGCATCCCTACTTAAAGCCATCTCGGACTTAGTCGATTTTTCATAAATTCATAGAAATTCATATGTTAGGATGCTGCGAGATGAATGGGATGCTGCATGGAGATTAATCTTGATCTCCTACATCTCTCATCTCAATACAGCATCCCTACTTAAAGGCATCTCGGACTTAGTCGATTTTTCATAAATTCTATGAAAAACATGTGTTAGGATGCTGGGAGATGAATGGGATGCTGCATGGAGATGCATCTTGATCTTCTTCATCTCCCATCTTAATACAGCATCCCTACTTAAAGCCATCTCGGACTTAGTCGATTTTTCATAAATTCTAAGAAAAACATATGTTAGGATGCTGGGAGATGAATGGGATGCTGCATGGAGATGAATCTTGATCTCCTACATCTCCCATCTCAATACAGCATCCCTACTTAAAGGCATCTCGGACTTAGTCGATTTTTCATAAATTCATAGAAATTCATATGTAAGGATGCTGGGAGATGAATGGGATGCTGCATGGAGATGAATCTTGATCTCCTACATCTCTCATCTCAATACAGCATCCCTCCTTAAAGGCATTTCGGACTTAGTCGATTTTTCATAAATTCTAAGAAATTCATATGTTAGGATGCTGGGAGATGAATGGGATGCTGCATGGAGATGAATCTTGATCTTCTTCATCTCCCATCTTAATACAGCATCCCTACTTAGAGGCATCTCGGACTTAGTCGATTTTTCATAAATTCTAAGAAAAACATATGTTAGGATGCTGCGAGATAAATGGGATGCTGCATGGAGATGAATCTTGATCTTCATCATCTCCCATCTTAATACAGCATCCCTACTTAGAGGCATCTCGGACTTAGTCGATTTTTCATAAATTCTAAGAAAAACATATGTTAGGATGCTGCGAGATGAATGGGATGCTGCATGGAGATGAATCTTGATCTTCATCATCTCCCATCTTAATACAGCATCCCTACTTAGAGGCATCTCGGACTTAGTCGATTTTTCATAAATTCTTAGAAATTCATATGTTAGGATGCTGGGAGATGAATGGGATGCTGCATGGAGATGAATCTTGATCTCCTACATCTCCCATCTTAATACAGCATCCCTACTTAAAGGCATCTCGGACTTAGTCGATTTTTCATAAATTCATAGAAATTCATATGTTAGGATGCTGGGAGATGAATGGGATGCTGCATGGAGATGAATCTTGATCTCCTACATCTCTCATCTCAATACAGCATCCCTACTTAAAGGCATCTCGGACTTAGTCGATTTTTCATAAATTCTAAGAAATTCATATGTTAGGATGCTGGGAGATGAATGGGATGCTGCATGGAGATGAATCTTGATCTCCTACATCTCCCATCTCAATACAGCATCCCTACTTAAAGGCATCTCGGACTTAGTCGATTTTTCATAAATTCATAGAAATTCATATGTTAGGATGCTGGGAGATGAATGGGATGCTGCATGGAGATGAATCTTGATCTTCTTCATCTCCCATCTTAATACAGCATCCCTACTTAAAGGCATCTCGGACTTAGTCGATTTTTCATAAATTCTAAGAAAAACATATGTTAGGATGCTGCGAGATGAATGGGATGCTGCATGGAGATGAATCTTGATCTTCTTCATCTCCCATCTTAATACAGCATCCCTACTTAAAGGCATCTCGGACTTAGTCGATTTTTCATAAATTCTAAGAAAAACATATGTTAGGATGCTGCGAGATGAATGGGATGCTGCATGGAGATGAATCTTGATCTTCATCATCTCCCATCTTAATACAGCATCCCTACTTAGAGGCATCTCGGACTTAGTCGATTTTTCATAAATTCTTAGAAATTCATATGTTAGGATGCTGCGAGATGAATGGGATGCTGCATGGAGATGAATCTTGATCTTCATCATCTCCCATCTTAATACAGCATCCCTACTTAGAGGCATCTCGGACTTAGTCGATTTTTCATAAATTCTTAGAAATTCATATGTTAGGATGCTGCGAGATGAATGGGATGCTGCATGGAGATGAATCTTGATCTCCTACATCTCTCATCTCAATACAGCATCCCTACTTAAAGGCATCTCGGACTTAGTCGATTTTTCATAAATTCTAAGAAATTCAAATGTTAGGATGCTGGGAGATGAATGGGATGCTGCATGGAGATGAATCTTGATCTCCTACATCTCTCATCTCAATACAGCATCCCTACTTAAAGGCATCTCGGACTTAGTCGATTTTTCATAAATTCTAAGAAATTCATATGTTAGGATGCTGGGAGATGAATGGGATGCTGCATGGAGATGAATCTGGATCTCCTACATCTCCCATCTCAATACAGCATCCCTACTTAAAGGCATCTCGGACTTAGTCGATTTTTCATAAATTCTAAGAAATTCATATGTTAGGATGCTGGGAGATGAATGGGATGCTGCATGGAGATGAATCTTGATCTTCTTCATCTCCCATCTTAATACAGCATCCCTACTTAAAGGCATCTCGGACTTAGTCGATTTTTCATAAATTCTAAGAAAAACATATGTTAGGATGCTGCGAGATGAATGGGATGCTGCATGGAGATGAATCTTGATCTTCTCCATCTCCCATCTTAATACAGCATCCCTACTTAAAGGCATCTCGGACTTAGTCGATTTTTCATAAATTCTTAGAAATTCATATGTAAGGATGCTGCGAGATGAATGGGATGCTGCATGGAGATGAATCTTGATCTTCTACATCTCCCATCTTAATACAGCATCCCTACTTAAAGGCATCTCGGACTTAGTCGATTTTCCATAAATTCTAAGAAATTCATATGTTAGGATGCTGCGAGATGACTGGGATGCTGCATGGAGATGAATCTTGATCTTCTCCATCTCCCATCTCAATACAGCATCCCTACTTAAAGGCATCTCGGACTTAGTCGATTTTTCATAAATTCTAAGAAAAACATATGTTAGGATGCTGCGAGATAAATGAGATGCAGCATGGAGATGAATCTTGTTCTTCTTCATCTCCCATCTTAATACAGCATCCCTACTTAAAGGCATCTCGAATTTAGTCGATTTTTCATAAATTCTAAGAAAAACATATGTTAGGATGCTGCGAGATGAATGGGATGCTGCATGGAGATGAATCTTGATCTCCTACATCCTGTATCTCAATACAGCATCCCTACTTAAAGGCATCTCGGACTTAGTCGATTTTTCATAAATTCAAAGAAATTCATATGTTTGGATGCTGCGGGATGCATGGGATGCTGCATGGAGATGAATCTTGATCTTCTTCATCTCCCATCTTAATACAGCATCCCTACTTAAAGGCATCTCGGACTTAGTCGATTTTTCATAAATTCTAAGAAAAACATATGTTAGGATGCTGCGAGATGAATGGGATGCTGCATGGAGATGAATCTTGATCTTCTTCAACTCCCATCTCAATACAGCATCCCTATGTAAAGGCATCTCGGACTTAGTCGATTTTTAATAAATTCTAAGAAAAACATATGTTAGGATGCTGCGAGATGAATGAGATGCTGCATGGAGATGAATCTTGATCTTCTTCATCTCGCATCTTAATAGAGCATCCCTACTAAAAGGCATCTCGGACTAAGTCGATTTTTAAGAAAATCAAAGAAAAACATATGTTAGGATGCTGCGAGATGCATGGGATGGTGCATGGAGATGAATCTTGATCTTCTGCATCTCCCATCTTAATACAGCGTCCCTACTTAAATGCATCTCGGATTTAGTTGATTTTTCATAAAATCTAAGAAAAACATATGTTAGGATGCTGCGAGATGAATGGGATGCTGCATGGAGATGAATCTCAATCTTCTTCAACTCCCATCTTAATACAGTATCCCTACTTCAAGGAATCTCGGACTTAGTTGATTTTTCATAAATTCTAAGAAAAACATATGTTAGGATGCTGGGAGATGAATGAGATGCTGCATGGAGATGAATCTTGATCTTCTTCATCTCCCATCTTAATACAGCATCCCTACTTAAAGGCTTCTCGGACTTAGTCGATTTTTCATAAATTCTAAGAAATTCATATGTTAGGATGCTGGGGGATGAATGGGATGCTGCATGGAGATGAATCTTGATCTTCTTCATCTCCCATCTCAATACAGCATCCCTACTTAAAGGCATCTCGGACTTAGTCGATTTTTCATAAATTCTAAGAAATTCATATGTTAGGATGCTGCGAGATGAATGGGATGCTGCATGGAGATGAATCTTGATCTTCTTCATCTCCCATCTCGATACAGCATCCCTACTTAAAGGCATCTCGGACTTAGTCGATTTTTCATAAATTCTAAGAAAAACATATGTTAGGATGCTGCGAGATGAATGGGATGCTGCATGGAGATGAATCTTGATCTTCTTCATCTCTCATCTTAATACAGCATCCCTACTTAAAGGCATCTCGGACTTAGTCGATTTTTCATAAATTCTAAGAAAAACATATGTTAGGATGCTGCGAGATGAATGTGATGCTGCATGTAGATGAATCTTGATCTTCTTCATCTCCCATCTCAATACAGCATCCCTACTTAAAGGCATCTCGGACTCAGTCGATTTTTCATAAATTCTAAGAAAAACATATGTTAGGATGCTGCGAGAGGAATGGGATGCTGCATGGAGATGAATCTTGATCTTCTTAATCTCCCATCTCAATACAGCATCCCTACTTAAAGGCATCTCGGACTTAGTCGATTTTTCATAAATTCTAAGAAAAACATATGTTAGGATGCTGCGAGATGAATGGGATGCTGCATGGAGATGAATCTTGATCTTCTTCATCTCCCATCTTAATACAGCATCCCTACTTAAAGGCATCGCGGACTTAGTCGATTTTTCATAAATTCTATGAAAAACATATGTTAGGATGCTGGGAGATGAATGGGATGCTGCATGGAGATGAATCTTGATCTTCTTCATCTCCCATCTCAATACAGCATCCCTACTAAAAGGCATCTCGGACTTAGTCGATTTTTCATAAATTCTAAGAAAAACATATGTTAGGATGCTGGGAGATGAATGGGATGCTGCATGGAGATGATTTAGGATCTTATTTATCTCCCATCTTAATACAGCATCCCTACTTAAAGGCATCTCGGACTTAGTCGATTTTTCATAAATTCTTAGAAAAACATATGTTAGGATGCTGCGAGATGAATGGGCTGCTGCATGGAGATGAATCTTGATCTTCTTCATCTCCCATCTTAATACAGCATCCCTACTTGAAGGCATCTCGGACTTAGTCGATTTTTCATAAATTCTTAGAAAAACATATGTTAGGATGCTGCGAGATGAATGGGATGCTGCATGGAGATGAATCTTGATCTTCTTCATCTCCGATCTTAATACAGCATCCCTACTTAAAGGCATCTCGGACTTAGTCGATTTTCCATAAATTCTTAGAAAAACATATGTTTGGATGCAGCGAGATGAATGGGATGCAGCATGGAGATGAATCTTGATCTCCTACATCTCCCGTCTCAATACAGCATCCTTACTTAAAGGCATCTCGGACTTAGTCGATTTTTCATAAATTCTAAGAAATTCATATGTTAGGATGCTGCGAGATGAATGGGATGCTGCATGGAGATGAATCTTGATCTCCTACATCTCCCATCTCAATACAGCATCCCTACCTGAAGGCATCTCTGACTTAGTCGATTTTTCATAAATTCTAAGAAAAACATATGTTCGGATGCTGCGAGATGAATGGGATGCTGCATTGAGATGAATCTTGATCTTCTTCATCTCCCATCTTAATACAGCATCCCTACTTAAAGGCATCTCGGACTTAGTCGATTTTTCATAAATTCTAAGAAAATCATATGTTAGGATGCTGCGAGATGAATCGGATGCTGCATGGAGATGAATCTTGATCTTCTTCATCTCCCATCTTAATACAGCATCCCTACTTAAAGCCATCTCGGACTTAGTCGATTTTTCATAAAGTCATATAAATTCATATGTTAGGATGCTGGGAGATGAATGGGATGCAGCATCCTAACATATGTTTTTCTTAGAATTTATGAAAAATCGACTAAGTCCGAGATGCCTTTAAGTAGGGATGCTGTATTAAGATGGGAGATGTAGAAGATCAAGATTCATCTCAATGCCGCATCCCATTCATCTCGCAGCATCCTAACATATGTTTTTCTTAGAATTTATTAAAAATCGACTAAGTCCGAGATGCCTTTAAGTAGGGATGCTGTATTAAGATGGGAGATGAAGAAGATCAAGATTCATCTCCATGCAGCATCCCATTCATCTCGCAGCATCCTAACATATGATTTTCTTAGAATTTATGAAAAATCGACTAAGTCCGAGATGCCTTTAAGTAGGGATGCTGTATTAAGATGGGAGATGAAGAAGATCAAGATTCATCTCAATGCAGCATCCCATTCATCTCGCAGCATCCTAACATATGTTTTTCTTAGAATTTATGAAAAATCGACTAAGTCAGAGATGCCTTTAAGTAGGGATGCTGTATTAAGATGGGAGATGAAGAAGATCAAGATTCATCTCCATGCAGCATCCCATTCATCTCGCAGCATCCTAACATATGAATTTCTTAGAATTTATGAAAAATCGACTAAGTCCGAGATGCCTTTAAGTAGGGATGCTGTATTAAGATGGGAGATGAAGAAGATCAAGATTCATCTCCATGCAGCATCCCATTCATCTCGCAGCATCCTAACATATGATTTTCTTAGAATTTATGAAAAATCGACTAAGTCCGAGATGCCTTTAAGTAGGGATGCTGTATTAAGATGGGAGATGAAGAAGATCGAGATTCATCTCAATGCAGCATCCCATTCATCTCGCAGCATCCTAACATATGTTTTTCTTAGAATTTATGAAAAATCGACTAAGTCCGAGATGCCTTTAAGTAGGGATGCTGTATTAAGATGGGAGATGAAGAAGATCAAGATTCATCTCCATGCAGCATCCGATTCATCTCGCAGCATCCTAACATATGATTTTCTTAGAATTTATGAAAAATCGACTAAGTCCGAGATGCCTTTAAGTAGGGATGCTGTATTAAGATGGGAGATGAAGAAGATCAAGATTCATCTCAATGCAGCATCCCATTCATCTCGCAGCATCCGAACATATGTTTTTCTTAGAATTTATGAAAAATCGACTAAGTCAGAGATGCCTTCAGGTAGGGATGCTGTATTGAGATGGGAGATGTAGGAGATCAAGATTCATCTCCATGCAGCATCCCATTCATCTCGCAGCATCCTAACATATGAATTTCTTAGAATTTATGAAAAATCGACTAAGTCCGAGATGCCTTTAAGTAAGGATGCTGTATTAAGATGGGAGATGAAGAAGATCAAGATTCATCTCCATGCAGCATCCCATTCATCTCGCAGCATCCTAACATATGTTTTTCTTAGAATTTATGAAAAATCGACTAAGTCCGAGATGGCTTTAAGTAAGGATGCTGTATTAAGATGGGAGATGAAGAAGATCAAGATTCATCTCCATGCAGCATCCCATTCATCTCGCAGTATCCTAACATATGTTTTTCTTAGAATTTATGAAAAATCGACTAAGTCCGAGATGCCTTTAAGTAGGGATGCTGTATTAAGATGGGAGATGAAGAAGATCAAGATTCATCTCCATGCAGCATCCCATTCATCTCGCAGCATCCTAACATATGTTTTTCTTAGAATTTATGAAAAATCGACTAAGTCCGAGATGGCTTTAAGTAAGGATGCTGTATTGAGATGAGCGATGTAGGAGATCAAGATTCATCTCCATGCAGCATCCCATTCATCTCCCAGCATCCTGACATATGAATTTCTTAGAATTTATGAAAAATCGACTAAGTCCGAGATGGCTTTAAGTAGGGATGCTGTATTAAGATGGGAGATGTAGGAGATCAAGATTCATCTCCATGCAGCATCCCATTCATCTCGCAGCATCCTAACATATGAATTTCTATGAATTTATGAAAAATCGACTAAGTCCGAGATGGCTTTAAGTAGGGATGCTGTATTGAGATGAGAGATGTAGGAGATCAAGATTCATCTCCATGCAGCATCTCATTCATCTCCCAGCATCCTAACATATGAATTTCTTAGAATTTATGAAAAATCGACTAAGTCCGAGATGCCTTTAAGTAAGGATGCTGTATTAAGATGGGAGATGAAGAAGATCAAGATTCATCTCCATGCAGCATCCCATTCATCTCGCAGCATCCTAACATATGTTTTTCTTAGAATTTATGAAAAATCGACTAAGTCCGAGATGCCTTTAAGTAGGGATGCTGTATTAAGATGGGAGATAAAGAAGATCAAGATTCATCTCCATGCAGCATCCCATTCATCTTCCAGCATCCTAACATATGAATTTCTTAGAATTTATGAAAAATCGACTAAGTCCGAGTTGCCTTCAAGTAGGGATGCTGTATTAAGATGGGAGATGAAGAAGATCAAGATTCATCTACATGCAGCATCCCATTCATCTCGCAGCATCCTAACATATGTTTTTCTTAGAATTTATGAAAAATCGACTAAGTCCGAGATGCCTTTAAGTAGGGATGCAGTATTAAGATGGGAGATGAAGAAGATTAAGATTCATCTCCATGCAGCATCCCATTCATCTCGCAGCATCCTAACATATGTTTTTCTTAGAATTTATGAAAAATCGACTAAGTCCGAGATGCCTTTAAGTAGGGATGCTGTATTAAGATGGGAGATGAAGAAGATCAAGATTCATCTCCATGCAGCATCCCATTCTCCTCGCAGCATCCTTACATATGAATTTCTTAGAATTTATGAAAAATCGACTAAGTCCGAGATCCCTTTAAGTAGGGATGCTGTATCGAGATGGGAGATGAAGAAGATCAAGATTCATCTCCATGCAGCATCCCATTCATCTCGCAGAATCCTAACATATGTTTTTCTTAGAATTTATGAAAAATCGACTAAGTCCGAGATGCCTTTAATTAGGGATGCTGTATTGAGATGGGAGATGTAGGAGATCAAGATTCATCTCCAGGCAGCATACAATCATCTCGCAGCATCCTAACATATGAATTTCTTAGAATTTATGAAAAATCGACTAAGTCCGAGATGCCTTTAAGTAGGGATGCTGTATTAAGATGGGAGATGAAGAAGATCAAGATTCATCTCCATGCAGCATCCCATTCATCTCGAAGCATCCTTACATATGTTTTTCTTAGAATTTATGAAAAATCGACTAAGTCCGAGATGCATTTAAGTAGGGATGCTGTATTAAGATGGGAGATGAAGAAGATCAAGATTCATCTCCATGCAGCATCCCATTCATCTCGCAGCATCCTAACATATGTTTTTCTTAGAATTTATGAAAAATCGACTAAGTCCGAGATGCATTTAAGTAGGGATGCTGTATTAAGATGGGAGATGAAGAAGATCAAGATTTATCTCCATGCAGCATCCTATTCATCTCGCAGCATCCTAACATATGAATTTCTCAGAATTTATGAAAAATCGACTGAGTCCGAGTTGCCTTTAAGTAGGGATGCTGTATTAAGATGGGAGATGAAGAAGATCAAGATTCATCTCCATGCAGCATCCTATTCATCTCGCAGCATCCTAACATATGAATTTCTCAGAATTTATGAAAAATCGACTAAGTCCGAGTTGCCTTTAAGTAGGGATGCTGTATTAAGATGGGAGATGAAGAAGATCAAGATTCATCTCCATGCAGCATCCCATTCATCTCGCAGCATCCTAACATATGTTTTTCTTAGAATTTATGAAAAATCGACTAAGTCCGAGATGCCTTTAAGTAGGGATGCTGTATTAAGATGAGAGATGAATAAGATCAAGATTCATCTCCATAAAGCATCCCATTCATCTCGCAGCATCCTAACATTTGAATTTCTATGAATTTATGAAAAATCGACTAAGTCCGAGATGCCTTTAAGTAGGGATGCTGTATTAAGATGGGAGATGTAGGAGATCAAGATTTATCTCCATGCAGCATCCCATTCATCTCGCAGCATCCTTACATATGTTTTTCTTAGAATTTATTAAAAATCGACTAAGTCCGAGATGCATTTAAGTAGGGATGCTCTATTAAGATGGGAGCTGAAGAAGATCAAGATTCATCTCCATGCAGCATCCCATTCATCTCCCAGCATCCTAACATATGAATTTCTTAGAATTCATGAAAAATCGACTAAGTCCGAGATGCCTGTAAGTAGGGATGCTGTATTGAGATGGGAGATGAAGAAGATCAAGATTCATCTCCATGCAGCATCCCATTCATCTCGCAGCATCCTTACATATGTTTTTCTTAGAATTTATGAAAAATCGACTAAGTCCGAGATGCCTCTAAGTAGGGATGCTGTATTGAGATGGGAGATGTAGGAGATCAAGATTCATCTCCATGCAGCATCCCATTCATCTCGCAGCATCCTAACATATGAATTTCTATGAATTTATGAAAAATCGACTAAGTCCGAGATGCCTTTAAGTAGGGATGCTGTATTAAGATGGGAGATGAAAAAAAGATCAAGATTCATCTCCATGCAGCATCCCATTCATCTCGCAGCATCCTTACATATGTTTTTCTTAGAATTTATTAAAAATCGACTAAGTCCGAGATGCTTTTAAGTAGGGATGCTGTATTAAGATGGGAGATGAAGAAGATCAAGATTCATCTCCATGCAGCATCCCATTCATCTCCCAGCATCCTAACATATGAATTTCTTAGAATTTATGAAAAATCGACTTAGTCCGAGATGCCTCTAAGTAGGGATGCTGTATTAAGATGGGAGATGAAGAAGATCAAGATTCATCTCCATGCAGCATCCCATTCATCTCGCAGCATCCTAACATATGAATTTCTTAGAATTTATGAAAAATCGACTAAGTCCGAGATGCATTTAAGTAGGGATGCTGTATTAAGATGGGAGATGAAGAAGATCAAGATTCATCTCCATGCAGCATCCCATTCATCTCCCAGCATCCTAACATATGAATTTCTATGAATTTATGAAAAATCGACTAAGTCCGAGATGGCTTTAAGTAGGGATGCTGTATTGAGATGGGAGATGAAGAAGATCAAGATTCATCTCCATGCAGCATCCCATTCATCTCGCAGCATCCTAACATATGAATTTCTATGAATTTATGAAAAATCGACTAAGTCCGAGATGGCTTTAAGTAGGGATGCTGTATTGAGATGGGAGATGAAGAAGATCAAGATTAATCTCCATGCAGCATCCCATTCATCTTCCAGCATCCTTACATATGTTTTTCTTAGAAGTTATGAAAAATCGACTAAGTCCGAGATGCATTTAAGTAGGGATGCTGTATTAAGATGGGAGATGAAATAGATCAAGATTCATCTCCATGCAGCATCCCATTCATCTCGCAGCATCCTAACATATGAATTTCTATGAATTTATGAAAAATCGACTAAGTCCGAGATGCCTTTAAGTAGGGATGCTGTATTAAGATGGGAGATGAAGAAGATCAAGATTCATCTCCATGCAGCATCCCATTCATCTCCCAGCATCCTAACATATGAATTTCTTAGAATTTATGAAAAATCGACTAAGTCCGAGATGGCTTTAAGTAGGGATGCTGAATTAAGATGGGAGATGTAGGAGATCAAGATGCATCTCCATGCAGCATCCCATTCATCTCCCAGCATCCTAACATATGAATTTATATGAATTTATGAAAAATCGACTAAGTCCGAGATGGCTTTAAGTAGGGATGCTGTATTAAGATGGGAGATGTAGGAGATCAAGATTCATCTCCATGCAGCATCCCATTCATCTCCCAGCATCCTAACATATGAATTTCTATGAATTTATGAAAAATCGACTAAGTCCGAGATGCCTTTAAGTAGGGATGCTGTATTGAGATGAGAGATGTAGGAGATCAAGATTCATCTCCATGCAGCATCCCATTCATCTCGCAGCATCCTAACATATGTTTTTCTTAGAATTTATGAAAAATCGACTAAGTCCGAGATGCATTTAAGTAGGGATGCTGTATTAAGATGGGAGATGAAATAGATCAAGATTCATCTCCATGCAGCATCCCATTCATCTCGCAGCATCCTAACATATGAATTTCTATGAATTTATGAAAAATCGACTAAGTCCGAGATGCCTTTAAGTAGGGATGCTGTATTAAGATGGGAGATGAAGAAGATCAAGATTCATCTCCATGCAGCATCCCATTCATCTCCCAGCATCCTAACATATGAATTTCTTAGAATTTATGAAAAATCGACTAAGTCCGAGATGGCTTTAAGTAGGGATGCTGTATTAAGATGGGAGATGTAGGAGATCAAGATGCATCTCCATGCAGCATCCCATTCATCTCCCAGCATCCTAACATATGAATTTATATGAATTTATGAAAAATCGACTAAGTCCGAGATGGCTTTAAGTAGGGATGCTGTATTAAGATGGGAGATGTAGGAGATCAAGATTCATCTCCATGCAGCATCCCATTCATCTCCCAGCATCCTAACATATGAATTTCTATGAATTTATGAAAAATCGACTAAGTCCGAGATGCCTTTAAGTAGGGATGCTGTATTGAGATGAGAGATGTAGGAGATCAAGATTCATCTCCATGCAGCATCCCATTCATCTCGCAGCATCCTAACATATGAATTTCTATGAATTTATGAAAAATCGACTAAGTCCGAGATGGCTTTAAGTAGGGATGCTGTATTGAGATGAGAGATGTAGGAGATCAAGATTCATCTCCATGCAGCATCCCATTCATCTCGCAGCATCCTAACATATGAATTTCTATGAATTTATGAAAAATCGACTAAGTCCGAGATGCCTTTAAGTAGGGATGCTGTATTGAGACGGGAGATGTAGGAGATCAATATTCATCTGCATGCAGCATCCCATTCATCTCGCAGCATCCTAACATATGAATTTCTATGAATTTATGAAAAATCGACTAAGTCCGAGATGCCTTGAAGTAGGGATGCTGTATTGAGATGGGAGATGTAGGAGATCAAGATTCATCTCCATGCAGCATCCCATTCATCTCCCAGCATCCTAACATATGAATTTCTATGAATTTATGAAAAATCGACTAAGTCCGAGATGCCTTTAAGTAGGGATGCTGTATTGAGATGGGAGATGTAGGAGATCAAGATTCATCTCCATGCAGCATCCCATTTATCTCCCAGCATCCTAACATATGAATTTCTTAGAATTTATGAAAAATCGACTAAGTCCGAGATGCCTTTAAGTAGGGATGCTGTATTGAGATGGGAGATGGAGAAGATCAAGATTCATCTCCATGCAGCATCCCATTCATCTCCCAGCATCCTAACATATGAATTTCTATGAATTTATGAAAAATCGAATAAGTCCGAGATGCCTTTAAGTAGGGATGCTGTATTCAGATGGGAGATGAAGAAGATCAAGATTCATCTCCATGCAGCATCCCATTCATCTCCCAGCATCCTAACATATGAATTTCTTAGAATTTATGAAAAATCGACTAAGTCCGAGATGGCTTTAAGTAGGGATGCTGTATTAAGATGGGAGATGTAGGAGATCAAGATGCATCTCCATGCAGCATCCCATTCATCTCGCAGCATCCTAACATATGAATTTCTATGAATTTATGAAAAATCGACTAAGTCCGAGATGCCTTTAAGTAGGGATGCTGTATTGAGATGAGAGATGTAGGAGATCAAGATTCATCTCCATGCAGCATCCCATTCATCTCGCAGCATCCTCACATATGAATTTCTATGAATTTATGAAAAATCGACTAAGTCCGAGATGCCTTTAAGTAGGGATGCTGTATTGAGATGGGAGATGTAGGAGATCAAGATTCATCTCCATGCAGCATCCCATTCATCTCGCAGCATCCTAACATATGTTTTTCTAAGAATTTATGAAAAATCGACTAAGTCCGAGATGCCTTTAAGTAGGGATGCTGTATTAAGATGGGAGATGAAGAAGATCAAGATTCATCTCCATGCAGCATCCCATTCATCTCGCAGCATCCTAACATATGTTTTTCTTAGAATTTATGAAAAATCTACTAAGTCCGAGATTCCTTAAAGTAGTCCGAGATTCCTTAACATCCTAACATATGTTTTCTAAGAATTTATGAAAAATCGACTAAGTCCGAGATGCCTTTAAGTAGGGATGCTGTATTGAGATGGGAGATGTAAGAGATCAAGATTCATCTCCATGCAGCATCCCATTCATCTCCCAGCATCCTAACATATGTTTTTCATAGAATTTATGAAAAATCGACTAAGTCCGAGATGCCCTTAAGTAGGGATGCTGTATTAAGATGGGAGATGGAGAAGATCAAGATTCAACTTCATGCAGTATCTCATTCATCTCGCAGCATCCTAACATATGTTTTTCTTAGAATTTATGAAAAATCGACTAAAGTCCGAGATGCCTGTAAGTAGGGATGCTGTATTAAGATGGGAGATGAAGAAGATTAAGATTCATCTCCATGCAGCATCCCATTCATGTCGCAGCATCCTAACATATGTTTTTCTAAGAATTTATGAAAAATCGACTAAGTCCGAGATGCCTTTAAGTAGGGATGCTGTAATGAGACGGGAGATGAAGAAGATCAAGATGCATCTCTATGCAGCATCTTATTCATCTCGCAGCATCCTAACATATGTTTTTCTTAGAATTTATGAAAAATCGACTAAGTCCGAGATGCCTTTAAGTAGGGATGCTGCATTAAGATGGGAGATGAAGAAGATCAAAATTTATCTCCATGCAGCATCCCATTCATCTCGCAGCATCACAACTTATGAATTTCTTAGAATTTATGAAAAATCGACTAAGTCCGAGATGCCTTTAAGTAGGGATGCTGTATTGAGATGGGAGATGTAGGAGATCCAGATTCATCTCCATGCAGCATCCCATTCATCTCCCAGCATCCTAACATATGAATTTCTTAGAATTTATGAAAAATCGACTAAGTCCGAGATGCCTTCAAGTAGGGATGCTGTATTAAGATGGGAGATGTAGGAGATCAAGATTCATCTCCATGCAGCATCCCATTCATCTCGCAGCATCCTAACATATGAATTTCTATGAATTTATGAAAAATCGACTAAGTCCGAGATGCCTTTAAGTAGGGATGCTGTATTGAGATGGGAGATGTAAGAGATCAAGATTCATCTCCATGCAGCATCCCATTCATCTCGCAGCATCCAAACATATGTTTTTATTAGAATTTATAAAAAATCGACCTAGTCCGAGATGCCTTTAATTAGGGATGCTGTATTAAGATGGGAGATGGAGAAGTTCTAGATTCATCTCCATGCAGCATCTCATTCATCTCGCAGCATCCTAACATATGAATTTTTTAGAATTTATGAAAATCGACTAAGTCCGAGATGCCTTTAAGTAGGGATGCTGTATAAAGATGGGAGATGGAGAAGATCAAGATTCATCTCCATGCAGCATCCCATTCATCTCGCAGCATCCAAACATATGTTTTTCTTAGAATTTATGAAAATCGACTAAGTCCGAGATGCCTTTAAGTAGGGATGCTGTATTGAGATGGGAGATGTAGGAGATCAAAATTCATCTCCATGCAGCATCTTATTCATCTCGCAGCATCCTAACATATGTTTTTCTTAGAATTTATGAAAAATCGACTAAGTCCGAGGTGCCCTTAAGTAGGGATGCTGTATTAAGATGGGAGATGAGGAAGATCAAGATTCATCTCCATGCAGCATCCCATTCATCTCGCAGCATCCTAACATATGTTTTTCTTAGAATTTATGAAAAATCGACTAAGTCCGAGATGCCGTTAAGTAGGGATGCTGTATTAAGATGGGAGATGAAGAAGATCAAGATTCATCTCCATGCAGCATCCCATTCATCTCGCAGCATCCTAACGTATGTTTTTCTTAGAATTTATGAAAAATCGACTAAGTCCGAGATGCATTTAAGTAGGGATGCTGTATTAAGATGAGAGATGAAGTAGATCAAGATTCATCTCCATGCAGCATCCCATTCATCTCGCAGCATCCTAACATATGAATTTCTATGAATTTATGAAAAATCGACTAAGTCCGAGATGCCTTTAAGTAGGGATGCTGTATTGAGATGGGAGATGTAGGAGATCCAGATTCATCTCCATGCAGCATCCCATTCATCTCCCAGCATCCTAACATATGAATTTCTATGAATTTATGAAAAATCGACTAAGTCCGAGATGCCTTTAAGTAGGGATGCTGTATTGAGATGGGAGATGTAGGAGATCAAGATTCATCTCCATGCAGCATCCCATTTATCTCCCAGCATCCTAACATATGAATTTCTTAGAATTTATGAAAAATCGACTAAGTCCGAGATGCCTTTAAGTAGGGATGCTGTATTAAGATGGGAGATGGAGAAGATCAAGATTCATCTCCATGCAGCATCCCATTCATCTCCCAGCATCCTAACATATGAATTTCTATGAATTTATGAAAAATCGAATAAGTCCGAGATGCCTTTAAGTAGGGATGCTGTATTGAGATGGGAGATGTAGGAGATCAAGATTCATCTCCATGCAGCATCCCATTCATCTCCCAGCATCCTAACATATGAATTTCTTAGAATTTATGAAAAATCGACTAAGTCCGCGATGCCTTTAAGTAGGGATGCTGTATTAAGATGGGAGATGAAGAAGATCAAGATTCATCTCCATGCAGCATCCCATTCATCTCGCAGCATCCTAACATATGTTTTTCTTAGAATTTATGAAAAATCGACTAAGTCCGAGATGCATTTAAGTAGGGATGCTGTATTAAGATGGGAGATGAAGAAGATCAAGATTCATCTCCATGCAGCATCCCATTCATCTCCCAGCATCCTAACATATGAATTTCTTAGAATTTATGAAAAATCGACTAAGTCCGAGATGGCTTTAAGTAGGGATGCTGTATTAAGATGGGAGATGTAGGAGATCAAGATGCATCTCCATGCAGCATCCCATTTATCTCCCAGCATCCTAACATATGAATTTATATGAATTTATGAAAAATCGACTAAGTCCGAGATGGCTTTAAGTAGGGATGCTGTATTAAGATGGGAGATGTAGGAGATCAAGATTCATCTCCATGCAGCATCCCATTCATCTCCCAGCATCCTAACATATGAATTTCTATGAATTTATGAAAAATCGACTAAGTCCGAGATGGCTTTAAGTAGGGATGCTGTATTGAGATGAGAGATGTAGGAGATCAAGATTCATCTCCATGCAGCATCCCATTCATCTCGCAGCATCCTAACATATGAATTTCTATGAATTTATGAAAAATCGACTAAGTCCGAGATGCCTTTAAGTAGGGATGCTGTATTGAGACGGGAGATGTAGGAGATCAATATTCATCTGCATGCAGCATCCCATTCATCTCGCAGCATCCTAACATATGAATTTCTATGAATTTATGAAAAATCGACTAAGTCCGAGATGCCTTGAAGTAGGGATGCTGTATTGAGATGGGAGATGTAGGAGATCAAGATTCATCTCCATGCAGCATCCCATTCATCTCCCAGCATCCTAACATATGAATTTCTATGAATTTATGAAAAATCGACTATGCCTAAGATGGGAGATGCCTTTAAGTAGGGATGCTGTATTAAGATGGGAGATGAAGACGATCAAGATTCATCTCCATGCAGCATCCCATTCATCTCGCAGCATCCTTACATATGTTTTTCTTAGAATTTATGAAAAATCGACTAAGTCCGAGATGCCTTTAAGTAGGGATGCTGTATTAAGATGAGAGATGAAGTAGATCAAGATTCATCTCCATGCAGCATCCCATTCATCTCGCAGCATCCTAACATATGAATTTCTATGAATTTATGAAAAATCGACTAAGTCCGAGATGCCTTTAAGTAGGGATGCTGTATTGAGATGGGAGATGTAGGAGATCCAGATTCATCTCCATGCAGCATCCCATTCATCTCCCAGCATCCTAACATATGAATTTCTATGAATTTATGAAAAATCGACTAAGTCCGAGATGCCTTTAAGTAGGGATGCTGTATTGAGATGGGAGATGTAGGAGATCAAGATTCATCTCCATGCAGCATCCCATTTATCTCCCAGCATCCTAACATATGAATTTCTTAGAATTTATGAAAAATCGACTAAGTCCGAGATGCCTTTAAGTAGGGATGCTGTATTGAGATGGGAGATGGAGAAGATCAAGATTCATCTCCATGCAGCATCCCATTCATCTCCCAGCATCCTAACATATGAATTTCTATGAATTTATGAAAAATCGAATAAGTCCGAGATGCCTTTAAGTAGGGATGCTGTATTGAGATGGGAGATGTAGGAGATCAAGATTCATCTCCATGCAGCATCCCATTCATCTCCCAGCATCCTAACATATGAATTTCTTAGAATTTATGAAAAATCGACTAAGTCCGCGATGCCTTTAAGTAGGGATGCTGTATTAAGATGGGAGATGAAGAAGATCAAGATTCATCTCCATGCAGCATCCCATTCATCTCGCAGCATCCTAACATATGTTTTTCTTAGAATTTATGAAAAATCGACTAAGTCCGAGATGCATTTAAGTAGGGATGCTGTATTAAGATGGGAGATGAAGAAGATCAAGATTCATCTCCATGCAGCATCCCATTCATCTCCCAGCATCCTAACATATGAATTTCTTAGAATTTATGAAAAATCGACTAAGTCCGAGATGGCTTTAAGTAGGGATGCTGTATTAAGATGGGAGATGTAGGAGATCAAGATGCATCTCCATGCAGCATCCCATTTATCTCCCAGCATCCTAACATATGAATTTATATGAATTTATGAAAAATCGACTAAGTCCGAGATGGCTTTAAGTAGGGATGCTGTATTAAGATGGGAGATGTAGGAGATCAAGATTCATCTCCATGCAGCATCCCATTCATCTCCCAGCATCCTAACATATGAATTTCTATGAATTTATGAAAAATCGACTAAGTCCGAGATGGCTTTAAGTAGGGATGCTGTATTGAGATGAGAGATGTAGGAGATCAAGATTCATCTCCATGCAGCATCCCATTCATCTCGCAGCATCCTAACATATGAATTTCTATGAATTTATGAAAAATCGACTAAGTCCGAGATGCCTTTAAGTAGGGATGCTGTATTGAGACGGGAGATGTAGGAGATCAATATTCATCTGCATGCAGCATCCCATTCATCTCGCAGCATCCTAACATATGAATTTCTATGAATTTATGAAAAATCGACTAAGTCCGAGATGCCTTGAAGTAGGGATGCTGTATTGAGATGGGAGATGTAGGAGATCAAGATTCATCTCCATGCAGCATCCCATTCATCTCCCAGCATCCTAACATATGAATTTCTATGAATTTATGAAAAATCGACTATGCCTAAGATGGGAGATGCCTTTAAGTAGGGATGCTATTCCGAAACATGTATTCCGTAAGAAGTTTTCTTTTTGACAATATTCTTCAATGTCATCGTGTTTACAAGATGCGGGTTCAGTTCTTCAAAAAGCATAAAGAAAACCAATGAACCAATTTTTTTATTATTCTAGTTTTAAAAAGAATTGTTCTCTCTAGTCGTTATTCAAAATTTAGTCATGTTTCTTTCACATCATCGAAATATTATTGGCACATTCACGCAGAAAGAAACAACGTGTTCTAAATATTGTTTGTGAACTATTGTCAAATAATAAATTCCTTTTTCGTTCAACTGACATTTTGGGAAGCAGGACAGAAGATGTCCATCTTGTACGATGTACCTGCCGCAAAAAACGACGCCATTTTGTAGACTCATTTCTACGGTCAAAAAAAGCAGACGTAACAAGTTACTCTCAAGGAAAAATAAAAAGTTTGGTGAAGAAAATGGCTTATAATCTGATGAATGCAAGTGAGGATCTGTTCGGATCGGCGGACTCCGAACAAGGAGCGAATTTCGGAAACGTAGCTGCCGAACAGTGGACGGAATCAGAGTACAATGATTTGGTCCACGGGCTTCGAGCAATTTTGCCAGCAGAGGACGTGCTAAATGCAGATGCCCGGCTGCAGGAAATAGACTGGGCTCGCGTCGCTGTCGGCAACCGTACGGCCGAAGAAGCAAAGAGCGCTACTAAAATGTTGTTGCAGACCATAAACATGCATCGGACGCTGGACGAAATGCTCTGCATCGTGCAGAAGAAAGGAGTCCGGGAGTGTTTGGGCAAGACGCCGAAAACAACCCCACAAGAAATGCAACAATATTCGTAAGTCTTAAATAATCAACCAAAAGGTTCCTTTGTTTTCATTGACTGTATTGTTTGTTTTGTTTTGTTTATTTCTAGCCACCAGAACCAAACCAAAACAACATACAACAAGAAAGCAAACCGAACCATAACACCTTACAATATTTTTACAAAACAACACAGCACCTTAAATCTGACTTGCGCCGACCGGAAAAAGCTGTGGAAGCATGCTGATCCTGCCACGAAACTGCCTTATATCATCGAAGCATCGCGTTCGGAAAACCACCGGCTTACAAAGGAAGAAAAGCGGCTGTTTGACGAGGCAAACGGAAAGCCCCAATCCGTTCCGCTCACTACAATCGATTACTTCGTCGCAAAGTACGGACAACAAAAACCACCATATACCGCAGCGAGGTGTCACCGGGCTGCAAGGAAGCGATTCCACCGACTGCCGACAGTCCGCAAAGCAGCATTCGAGAAAGAACACCAGGACGCCCTGATAAGATACATCACCGAACTTATGGCGTATATTGATACATGTTCATCTTTTCAGATGCAGGCGGAGTGGGACGAGCTGGATCGGTACATGCAGGCTGTGCTAACGAAAACTCAAGTGGTGGACGAAGACCAGGAAAGTTGCAGCACCGGTGATTTCGACGGCTTGCCGATTGCGGAGTCGACGGCGCTGGACGATGCAACCCTTTTTGGCTGTTTGGATCAACGCAACAGGGGTGCGAAACGAAGGAAACCGGACAATTCATCGTCGTCGTCAAGCGTCCACTCGCTCAATCTATTTTAATAGGAAAAATTAATTTAACTTTATTAGTGCATGCCTTTAATTAATTTAATGCATGCAATAAAATAAATTAATGCATGTAAATGTAGACATAGCTTATTTTTAATGCATGCAAATAAACAAACATCACATATTAAACATTCGTTTTCAAGTTATTTATGCAAAGGCTTCATTTTCGCTGGATTCGTTACTCGCATTATTTATTTCGCTATCGCTGGCTCTCGATGTTTATGATGACTTTTATTACATGCACGATTTAACTCACATATTGGGTTTCGTTTGAGTTTGATGTTAGCCCGAAACTTTTGCAGGAAAAATTTGATCATCATAGTCGTGAACATCACCCGGCAGTTAGCAAATCTGCCGTCGAGTAAAATTCGTGTAAATGTTCTATCAGCCATAATAAAAAAACGGCTGACATAGTCAAGCTGCAATAAACATACTTGTGTTTTGTTGAAAACTATCCTCGAACGAAAGAATTTACTAAAAACACAAAATGCGTTTCCTGAGCGAGTATCTATAAAGAGCAAGTATCTACGAAAATAAAACTCAATTAAAATTAATGCAAGGAAAGAAAAGACTTTCAACGATTAGACGCTCGTATTCAAGCAATTTGAGCTTTGGCTTCATTTTTCCTTGCTTCGATACTCGCACTCGTTGAATTCACTCTCGCTGGCTCTCGTGATTTATTTTGCTGTTTTATTTCACGTTTCACACGCGCTTCATGCACGATTTCACTCATTTTTCACGCCAAAAATGTTACAAAGTTCGCCCTCGTTTAATATTTTTAAACGGAATGGTTAACAGCTATGCGAGATATGTCTTACTTGATGGGCTGTGACCGTTAACGCTTAGATCTTGTTCACCATCGGTCCATTTTGTTACATGAGCTACAAGTTTTGCTTTAACTTGAAAGCGAACAGATGATGTCTCGGTTTGCTGTTCCAGCAGAAGTTTTATCATTTAAAACGCCTGTGAAACACGAGCTAGTATTGTACCCATCGTGTCAGCAAGTACAAAATGTTGCACACAGGTATAGTTTTAGCGCACTTTTCATGGAAACAGGTAACGAAAGATTAATTTTTGATTGGAATATTGGCAGGCAGGTATATAGTTAAACGAAAAGTACAACTCATTTTTACTCCCGTCCCGAACGAAACAGTTTTGGAAACATATGTTGTATGCAGCCGATCATCACGCGCGAGGTTGGTTTTTATTTGTACTCGCATAAAATGCGCCTTATGGCAACTCCAGAAAACATGATTATATTTTGTTTTTGTAATTTATGCCGTAAAAGATAATAACAACCTTTCTGAAACTGTGCCTAGCAAGGCGCTCGGTTGTATACAGCCATAACGATAATTCATCATTCAGGTACCTTATTCTGCCATGCCAAGAGTACACCGCGATCGGTCAACGACCCAAACGACCGATTAGCCGTCAAGGGAAAAAAAAAATTTGTTGCGAAAAATTCTGGTGCAAAAGCTCCGAATGAACCTTGGTAACTATAACCATTGTTATGACGGCGACGCCGTGGAAGAACAGGTGATGTAATAACCAAGTCATTCTAACGGATTCTCTTTCTCCGAATTCAAGCAACGAAAGTAGGGCACGCACGGTCATTGACCCAGATTTAGCAAATACGATAGTTGAAGGACGGACTCCAGAGGCATTAAACGAGCGAAAGAGAGAGCATGCTACGGCATCGCGCCAGCACAACCGAGAAGGAGAGTGCAGCAGAGTAACGTTCGCTCTCACACTGTGTCGGGTTTTGCCACAAGAACTGGCGTGCGTGAGCGAGACAACGCATGAGCCAGACGAGCGTGCGAACAGAAACGTTGGAAACTCCGCACATTTGCAAACACAGTAGAACCGTATGAGGTTAATAGTTTGTGAGAAAACTTTGTATTCTTTTAAAAATAAATGTAATGTTCTATTTTAATTGGACTATGAAACAAATACATCCGTCTAGAATGTTACACATAATTTCTTGGCGTACGATCAAGTTTGTTCAAGGCAAGCTTTATACGTATTTAATTCCATTTCGGCGGATTTCCTCCAACTGCCTCATAGTGCATCTGTTACAGCATGTGCGAGCTTCGACTTCATAGCAGACACACTCTGGCGCACCTGGCTTTCTGCTCCGTGTGCCAGAAAGAGAACGTAAACGCAAAGTCGAAATCTGCGAGTAAACTATACGGGTTGCTGTATGGTTACTGGCTGCGGTGAACTCGGCGCAAACGTTTGACGGCTAATATTTTGAGAAAAAATAAACATTTTTTAACTTAGTCATCGCCATATTCGCCTCTTTCACTGCCTCATTTTCTTTCACTTATGGTAAAGATAAAAAAGAATCCAATGTACCGGATTATTTCTGCTTATAAAAACAAATACAAGCTTTCTAAATCTTTGCCCAGCTAACCGCTCGGTTACATACTGCCCGTGCGATAATTCATGAAAAGTACCATGCACTGGATAGCCAAGTGTGCGCCACTGTTGAAGACATGCATGAGCCGTTAGCAAGAATTAAACAACAGCCCGATCGTTTTTCACTTCGCTTAGTTACACCTTTTAAAGAGACTGCCCTTGAAATATAAAGTTGGTTTCAGGGTCAGGGTCAATCGATGTACACCATTCGTTGCTGGAATTCGAAGGAAAAAGAACCGCTACTTGACTGGCGCGTCACCGTTATCTCATTGGTGGCATTGAAATTGCAGGAGAAACCAGTTCGGAACTGTTGCATACCGGTTGTGGCGCACTTGGCGCATACGTATGGCTACTCGTATTCGGGGGAAAATTACCCGTTGGTTAAACTTGGTCATGGTCATATTCCCCTCTGTTACTTTTTCCTTTTCCCACATTAGTGATAAAGATCGCCCTTGAAAACCATTTCGTTACTGTAGAACACCGACGATAAGGCAATTATGCATGGTAAATTGATAAACACGTATCTCGTTCACTATTTTTGTCACTCATGTGCTTCGGCCATATCGCCCTTTTCGGTAGCTGAGATCAAAATTCTATACACGGACAAAATATACGCCTTGTGGCGAACAACATTTAAGCCAAACAATAAGCCTCTAGCTCGTATGCAAAAGTTTGTGCTGTTTTATCAGACGTTTTTAAATTTGAGACGCCAGTGGAACACGAGCTAAAGTTGTACCTAATTTGTTCATAAGGTTTAAGGGTACGTTTCATACAAACGGGCAGAGGCCTTCAATTAATTTTCGGCATGTTGGTACGCAGGTAAATAATTAAATAGAAAGTACGATCGTTCTAGAGATTCAGGTACGATGCTGCTAGAGATTCAGGTAGATGCTTCTATTGATTCAGGTACGTTTAAGACACAACAGTTCGCGTGGTGCGTGATCGATAGCATTCTTAGCGCTATCTTGCCCGCCCTTAATTTCAAACAATCATAGATGAGGGCAGACACCACCGATTTTGGCTTCGTTGAGCCGGTTTTCGGTACCGTAAAAAACACAACACCAAGCGTAGCTCTGGCTGCATCAAACCAATCTCGCAAAACACAACAGTTTTGGAAACGTATGCTGTATTCAGCCGATCATATCGCGCGGGGGTGGTATGCTGACGGGGGTATATAATATAACAACAATACCCGTCTGCACCAAACGATGGTTTTTGGGTTTAATTTTTTTGTTGCACACAATGACAACCTTTCAGAACTTTCATTGCCCATATCAAAGATTTTTCCCCCGTTAAGCCGGTTTTCAGTACCGTTAAAAACACAAAATCAAGCGTAGCTCAGGCTGCATCAATCCAATCTCGCGAAACAGTACTGTTTTGGAAACGTTGGAAACGAAATAGCGGCAAGTTGGTGACGAGGTAGCAAGTTGGCGTAGAAAAATTATAAACTATTCATGTTGTACCCAACAAAAAACCATACGTTGCCAAGGCGCTAGCTGGCCTGTAAAGTGGACATATGGGTGATTCAAGGTTTGTACCCAAGTATGGCCAAGAATGGTGAAAACAGGGTAAGGTACCAAGTACCATGAATAACTTCGGCTGTAGATGACCCAGCGAGACAATTGGCATATCGTTGGAAAGGTCTTAGGGAGACCTATCTACCCTGAAAGTTTCATGAGGCTGAATTGAAAGACCACGGAGATATTAGGTGATGATGGTCCAATTCGGGGACCAAGTCGCAGGAAATGGCACTTGACCAAAATCACCTTTGAAAGGTGAATACCAGCTGACCGGTGAGAGATAGCGACTTGGCGTAGAACATTCATACGTTTGGCAGGTAAAGACGCAACTTTCATTATATGGGGGCAACCCGATCAGGGTGCTCCAAGTCGGTCGTTTGGTCGGTTTATATTTTGGGCCGACCATGTGCTGTACCAGGTTGAGGTACCTTTCATGAATTATAACTCGGTCAGTTTTTCACCGAGCGACAAGTTACGCTGTGATTTGGAATGGTCTTGAGTAAAACTATTACGGAAAAATACGAACAGAAAATCAGCATGTTGGTGGGCGAAGCTATTAGTGAAACATAGAGCAACAAGGGTCCAAAAACGAATGAAATGGGACTT
Organism: Anopheles coustani; assembly: GCF_943734705.1. Lineage (NCBI taxonomy): Eukaryota > Metazoa > Arthropoda > Insecta > Diptera > Culicidae > Anopheles > Anopheles coustani. Next base: position 261,475 of record NW_026525131.1, on the reverse strand, counting down.
GAACCAAGAATAACGGCAAGTTGGAGACGAGGTAGCAAGTTGGCGTAGAATATTTATAAATTGTGCATAATATGACCAACAAAAAAGTATATGAGGACAAGGCGGTAGCTGGCCCCCAAAGTGGAGATATGGGTGATTCATGTTTTGCACCCAAGTACGAACAAGTATGGTGAAAACGGGGTAAGGTACCAAGTACCATGAATAACTTCGGCTGTAGATGGCCGAGCGAGGCAAACGGCATACCGTTGGAAAGGTCGTGGGGAGACCTATCTACCCTGAAAGTTTCATGAGGCTGAGTTGAAAGATCACGGAGATATTAGGTGATGATGGTCCAATTCGGGGACCAAGTCGCAGGAAATGGCACTTGACCAAAATCACCCTTGGAAGGTGAATACCGGCTTACCGGTAAGAGATAGCGACTTGGCGTAGAACATTCATACGTTTGGCAGGTAAAGACGCAACTTTCATTATATGGGGGCAACCCGATCAGGGTGCTCCAAGTCGGTCGTTTGGTCGGTTTATGTTTTGGGCCGACCATGTGCTGTACCAGGTTGAGGTACCTTTCATGAATTATAACTCGGTCAGTTTGCCACCGAGCGACAAGTTGCGGTGTGTTTTGGAATGGTCTTGAATAAAACTATTACGGAAAAATACGAACAGAAAATCAGCATGTTGGTGGGCGAAGCTATTAGTGAAACATAGAGCAACAAGGGTCCAAAAACGAATGAAATGGGACTTGAACCAAGAATAACGGCAAGTTGGAGACGAGGTAGCAAGTTGGCGTAGAATATTTATAAACTGTGCATAATATGACCAACAAAAAAGTATATTGGGACAAGGCGGTAGCTGGCCCCCAAAGTGGAGATATGGGTGATTCATGTTTTGCACCCAAGTACGAACAAGTATGGTGAAAACAGGGTAAGGTACCAAGTACCATTATTAACTTCGGCTGTAGATGGCCGAGCAAGACAAACGGCATACCGTTGGAAAGGTCTTGGGGAGACCTACCTACCCTGAAAGTTTCATGAGGCTGAGTTGAAAGACCACGGAGATATTAGGTGATGATGGTCCAATTCGGGGACCAAGTCGCAGGAAATGGCACTTGACCAAAACCACCCTTGAAAGGTGAATACCGGCTGACCGGTAAGAGAAAGCGACTTGGCGTAGAATATTCATACGTTTGGCAGGTATAGACGCATCTTTCATTATATGGGGGCAACCCGGTCAGGGTGCTTCAAGTCGGTCGTTTGGTCGGTTTATGTTTTGGGCCGACCACGTGGTGTACCAAATTGAGGTACCTTTCATGAATTATAACTCGGTCAGTTTTTCACCGAGCGACAAGTTACGCTGTGATTTAGATTGATTTTGAGTAAAACTATTACGGAAAAATACGAACAGAAAATCAGCATGTTGGTGGGCGAAGCTATTAGTGAAACATAGAGCAACAAGGGTCCAAAAACGAATGAAATGGGACTTGAACCAAGAATAACGGCAAGTTGGAGACGAGTTAGCAAGTTGGCGTAGAATATTTATAAACTGTGCATAATATGACCAACAAAAAAGTATATGAGGCCAAGGTGCTGGCTGGCCTCCAAAGTGGAGATATGGGCGATCCAAAGTTTGTACCCAAGTGCGAACAAGTATGGTGAAAACAGGGTAAGGTACCAAGTACCATGAATAACTTCGGCTGTAGATGGCCTAGCGAGACAATTGGCATATCGTTGGAAAGGTCTTGGGGAGACCTATCTACGCTGAAAGTTTCATGGGGCTGCGTTGAAAGACCACGGAGATTTTAGGTGATGATGGTCCAATTCGGGGACCAAGTCGCAGGAAATGGCACTTGACCAAAACCACCCTTGAAAGGTGATTACCGGCTGACCGGTAAGAGATAGCGACTTGGCGTAGAATATTCATACGTTGAGCGGGTAGAGACGCAACTTTCATTATATGGGGGCAACCCGGTCAGGGTGCTCCAAGTCGGTCGTTTGGTCGGTTTATGGTTTGGGCCGACCATGTGCTGTACCAGGTTGAGGTACCTTTCATGAATTATAACTCGGTCAGTTTTTCACCGAGCGACAAGTTTCGCTAAGTTTTGAAATGGTTTTGAGTGGAACTATTACGGAAAAATACGAGCAGAAAATCAGCATGTTGGTGGGCGAAGCTATTAGTGAAACATAGAGCAACAAGGGTTCAAAAACGAATGAAATGAGACTTGGACCAAGAATAACGGCAAGTTGGAGACGAGTTAGCAAGTTGGCGTAGAATATTTATAAACTGTGCATAATATGACCAACAAAAAAGTATATGAGGCCAAGGTGCTGGCTGGCCTCCAAAGTGGAGATATGGGCGATCCAAAGTTTGTACCCAAGTACGAACAAGTATGGAAAAAACAGGGTAAGGTACCAAGTACCATGAATAACTTCGGCTGTAGATGGCCTAGCGAGACAATTGGTATATCGTTGGGAAGGTCTTGGGGAGACCTATCTACCCTGAAAGTTTCATGAGGGTGAGTTGAAAGATCACGGAGATATTAGGTGATGATGGTCCAATTCGGGGACCAAGTCGCAGGAAATGGCACTTGACCAAAATCACCTTTGAAAGGTGAATACCGGCTGACCGGTAAGAGATAGCGACTTGGCGTAGAATATTCATACGTTGGGCGGGTCGATACGCAACTTTCCTTATATGGAAGCAACCCGGTCAGGGTGCTCCAAGTCGGTCGTTTGGTCGGTTTATGGTTTGGGCCGACCACGTGGTGTACCAGGTTGAGGTACCTTTCATGAATTATAACTCGGTCAGTTTACCACCGAGCGACAAGTTGCGGTGTGTTTTGGAACGGTCCTGAGTGGAACTATTAGGGAAAAATACGAACAGAAAATCAGCGTGTTGGTGGGCGAAGCTATTAGTGAATCATATAGCAAAATGGGTCCAAAAACGAACGAAATGGGACTTGTACCAAGAATAACGGCAAGTTGGAGAAGAGATAGCAAGTTGGCGTAGAACAATTATAAACTGTGCATGGTATGACCAACAAAAAAGTATATGTGGCCCAGGCGGTAGCTGGCCTCCAAAGTGGAGATATGGGTGATTCATGGTTTGCACCCAAGTATGGCAAAAACTGCTAGAGGTACCTTTCATGAATTATAACTCAGGCTGTATGGCACTTAGCGGGACGCTTGACTCTGGTATGGAATAGTCCTGAGTGGGACTATCAAGGAAAAATACGAACAAAAAATAACCATGTCCACGGACGAAGGTATTAGCGAAACTTAGAGCGAAATTGCGACCAAGTCGCTGGAAATGGCCCTTGAACCAAGTATACCGTCAAGGCGGTACGAGATAGCGAGTTGACGTAGAACATTTATAAGTTTGCCTTTACGAGACAAAAGTTTAGTTATATGGGGTCAACCCGCCCAGGGTTGTCCAAGTCGGTCATATGGCTGATCGAAATTTTCGACCAAGTACTGAGAAAACAGGGTAAGGTACCAAGTACCTCGAATAACTTCGGCTGTAGATGTCCGAGCGAAGCAAACGGCATAGCGTTGGAAAGGTCTTGAAGTGCTCTAAACACCCTGAAAGTATGAGAACGCTATCTGGAAAACTCGTGGAGATATTAGCGAAACATAGGGCCCAAAAGATACCAAGTCGCAGGAAATGGGCCCTCCAAGAACACCCTAAAATCCCAATTACGGCTAAGTTGCAGGCCAGCTAGCGAAGTGAAATGTTCTAGACATAACTAGAACACGTTGAAGCGCAACTTTTTGAATCAGAACTTTTTTCGATATCTGGCCCCCAAAGGGGGGATATGGGCGATCCAACGATTTTTCCAAGTTTCGGTACTTTTGACGGTATCGCTCATAGCTCCGGCTGTATGCAAGCAAATGGCAATCTAAGACATGATTTGGAAAGGTATTGAGTAGTACTAACTTACGTTAGAACACAGCGAAGCGCTATCGGTTCATGGCAAGGCCGATATAAGCAGTCAAAAATGAAAAATGTTGACAAAATGAACAAAAATTACCTTGGTACGCGAATAGCGGCCAGGGATGAAGAGGTACGAAGGTATGGTGGAATAATTATAATTAGGAATTGGTACGATCTATAAGTTTGCCGAAGACCGCAAAGCGCTCAGACCCATAGAAAGTGGCCATTTGGGCCGAACAGTGCGTGCAAAGAGGTGAAAAAGCAAAAATTGCACTTTGTGGGGCGATTTGCGGGGGGAAGGAGGGGTCGGAGGGGTAAATGTCTCATGGCCAAAAAGTCTTATCTCATCAAGATCTAAAACATTGCCGAAGACCGCAAAGCGCTAGCTCGCAATCGGAAAATCGCGATTTTGAAAATTTTCTAAGTGTTGGGCCCCCTAAGGAAAGGTAACAAAAATTACCTTTGGTCCCAATTTTGAGCATGAAGGAGTCGTTTCCGAGGCATGGTGTCTTCGGCAAAAAGTTTCATCTACTCGAGTACTTACGACTAGTCAAATAAAAAATTGAGAAACACAAACGGTATGGCTATGCCGAAGCTCGATACACCCGAAAAAATCCCAAAAAAGTCGAAAAAGTCGAAAAATGAGAAAACCCTATATTCGTACTCTACTCGAGCCCTAAATATTGAAAAGTGAAACCCGCGATCGATTTGGAACAAAAAATTGACCTAGGCAAACTTGTATGACGGTCCGCACCTTTGAAAAATCTGGTAAGTGTATTTTAGACAGACTCGGAAAAAGTCGCCCCGAGTCCCCTTACATTAAAAATCCGAAAAAGTCAAAATTGTTGAAAATGTTAAAAAGCCTCTTTTGGTGGTCTATGGCACCCCTAGATAATGAAAAGTGAGGTCCGCGGCCAATCCGGAAGAAAAAGTTAGCTAGGCAAACTTGTATGTCGGTCGATACAAAAAACGGCTCGGTGAGTGTATTTTCGACAGGCTTCAAAAAACAATCCTCTCTCCATACAATTTCAATCGATTTTAAAAATTTCGAGATAGCGCTTTGGTGTCTTCGGCAATAATGTAGAAATCGGGTTTTTAAACACATTTTACTTTTGGGTTTTTTTCGATCCGTCGCTTGGTTCGCCCGCAATCGCGAGAAAACGAAAAAACACGTTTACAAAATTCGTCCGGAATTTTGTGATCGCCGTCCATACATTTTCGATCGATTTTTAAAATTTCGAGATAGCGCTTTGGTGTCTTCGGCAATAATGTAGAAATCGGGTTTTTAAACACATTTTACTTTTGGGTTTTTTTCGATCCGACGCATAGTTCGCGCGCAATCGAGAGAAAACGGAAAAACACGTTTACAAAATTCCGGACGAATTTTGTGATCGCCGTCCATACATTTTCGATCGATTTTTAAAATTTCGAGATAGCGCTTTGGTGTCTTCGGCAATAATGTAGAAATCGGGTTTTAAAACACATTTTACTTTTGGGTTTTTTTCGATCCGTCGCTTGGTTCGCCCGCAATCGCGAGAAAACGAAAAAACACGTTTACAAAATTCCGGACGAATTTTGTGAACGCCGTCCATACATTTTCGATCGATTTTTAAAATTTCGAGATAGCGCTTTGGTGTCTTCGGCAATAATGTAGAAATCGGGTTTTTAAACACATTTTACTTTTGGGTTTTTTTCGATCCGTCGCTTGGTTCGCCCGCAATCGCGAGAAAACGAAAAAACACGTTTACAAAATTCCGGACGAATTTTGTGAACGCCGTCCATACATTTTCGATCGATTTTTAAAATTTCGAGATAGCGCTTTGGTGTCTTCGGCAATAATGTAGAAATCGGGTTTTTAAACACATTTTACTTTTGGGTTTTTTTCGATCCGTCGCTTGGTTCGCCCGCAATCGCGAGAAAACGAAAAAACACGTTTACAAAATTCGTCCGGAATTTTGTGATCGCCGTCCATACATTTTCGATCGATTTTTAAAATTTCGAGATAGCGCTTTGGTGTCTTCGGCAATAATGTAGAAATCGGGTTTTTAAACACATTTTACTTTTGGGTTTTTTTCGATCCGTCGCTTGGTTCGCCCGCAATCGCGAGAAAACGAAAAAACACGTTTACAAAATTCCGGACGAATTTTGTGAACGCCGTCCATACATTTTCGATCGATTTTTAAAATTTCGAGATAGCGCTTTGGTGTCTTCGGCAATAATGTAGAAATCGGGTTTTTAAACACATTCTACTTTTGGGTTTTTTTCGATCCGACGCATAGTTCGCGCGCAATCGAGAGAAAACGGAAAAACACGTTTACAAAATTCCGGACGAATTTTGTGATCGCCGTCCATACATTTTCGATCGATTTTTAAAATTTCGAGATAGCGCTTTGGTGTCTTCGGCAATAATGTAGAAATCGGGTTTTTAAACACATTTTACTTTTGGGTTTTTTTCGATCCGTCGCTTGGTTCGCCCGCAATCGCGAGAAAACGAAAAAACACGTTTACAAAATTCCGGACGAATTTTGTGAACGCCGTGCATACATTTTCGATCGATTTTTAAAATTTCGAGATAGCGCTTTGGTGTCTTCGGCAATAATGTAGAAATCGGGTTTTTAAACACATTTTACTTTTGGGTTTTTTTCGATCCGTCGCTTGGTTCGCCCGCAATCGCGAGAAAACGAAAAAACACGTTTACAAAATTCCGGACGAATTTTGTGATCGCCGTCCATACATTTTCGATCGATTTTTAAAATTTCGAGATAGCGCTTTGGTGTCTTCGGCAATAATGTAGAAATCGGGTTTTTAAACACATTTTACTTTTGGGTTTTTTTCGATCCGACGCTTAGTTCGCCCGCAATTGAGAGAAAACGGAAAAACACGTTTACAAAATTCCGGACGAATTTTGTGAACGCCGTCCATACATTTTCGATCGATTTTTAAAATTTCGAGATAGCGCTTTGGTGTCTTCGGCAATAATGTAGAAATCGGGTTTTTAAACACATTTTACTTTTGGGTTTTTTTCGATCCGTCGCTTGGTTCGCCCGCAATCGCGAGAAAACGAAAAAACACGTTTACAAAATTCGTCCGGAATTTTGTGATCGCCGTCCATACATTTTCGATCGATTTTTAAAATTTCGAGATAGCGCTTTGGTGTCTTCGGCAATAATGTAGAAATCGGGTTTTTAAACACATTTTACTTTTGGGTTTTTTTCGATCCGACGCATAGTTCGCGCGCAATCGAGAGAAAACGGAAAAACACGTTTACAAAATTCCGGACGAATTTTGTGATCGCCGTCCATACATTTTCGATCGATTTTTAAAATTTCGAGATAGCGCTTTGGTGTCTTCGGCAATAATGTAGAAATCGGGTTTTTAAACACATTTTACTTTTGGGTTTTTTTCGATCCGACGCTTAGTTCGCCCGCAATTGAGAGAAAACGGAAAAACACGTTTACAAAATTCGTCCGGAATTGTGTGAACGCTCTCCATACATTTTCACCTTTGGGTCGTGAATACCGGCTGACCGATAAGAGATAGCGACTTGTCGTAGAATATTTATATGTTGGACGTTGGAAGACGCAACTTTCATTATATGGGAGCAACCCGGTCAGGGTGCTCCAAGTCGGTCGTTTGGTCGGTTTATGGTTTGGGCCGACCATGTTCTGTAGCAGGTAGAGGTACCTTTCATGAATTATAACTCGGTCAGTTTGCCACCGAGCGACAAGTTGCGGTTTGATTTGGAATGGTATTGAAAGGAACTATTAAGGAAAAATACGAACAGAAAATCAGCATGTTGGTGGGCGAAGCTATTAGTGAAACATAGAGCAACAAGGGTCCAAAAACGAATGAAATGGGACTTGAACCAAGAATAACGGCAAGTTGGAGACGAGGTAGCAAGTTGGCGTAGAATATTTATAAATTGTGCATAATATGACCAACAAAAAAGTATATGGGGACAAGGCGGTAGCTGGCCGCCAAAGTGGAGATATGGGTGATTCATGTTTTGCACCCAAGTACGAACAAGTATGGTGAAAACAGGGTAAGGTACCAAGTACCATGAATAACTTCGGCTGTCGATGGCCGAGCGAGGCAAAGCGCATATCGTTGGAAAGGTCTTGGGGAGACCTATCTACCCTGAAAGTTTCATGAGGCTGAGTTGAAAGACCACGGAGATATTAGGTGATGATGGTCCAATTCGGGGACCAAGTCGCAGGAAATGGCACTTGACCAAAACCACCCTTGAAAGGTGATTACCGGCTGACCGGTAAGAGATAGCGACTTGGCGTAGAATATTCATACGTTGGGCGGGTCGATACGCAACTTTCCTTATATGGAAGCAACCCGGTCAGGGTGCTCCAAGTCGGTCGTTTGGTCGGTTTATGGTTTGGGCCGACCACGTGGTGTACCAGGTTGAGGTACCTTTCATGAATTATAACTCGGTCAGTTTACCACCGACCGACAAGTCACGGTGTGATTTAGAATGGTCTTGATTGGAACTATTACGGAAAAATACGAATAGAAAATCAGCATGTTGGTGGGCGAAGCTATTAGTGAAACATAGAGCAACAAAGGTCCAAAAACGAATGAAATGGGACTTGGACCAAGAATAGCGGCAAGTTGGATACGAGGTAGCAAGTTGGCGTAGAATATTTATAAACTGTGCATTATATGGCCAACAAAAAAGTATATGGGGACAAGGCGGTAGCTGGCCCCCAAAGTGGAGATATGGGTGATTCATGTTTTGCACCAAAGTGCGAACAAGTATGGTGAAAACAGGGTAAGGTACCAAGTACCATGAAAAACTTCGGCTGTCGATGGCCTAGCGAGACAATTGGCATATCGTTGGAAAGGTCTTGGGGAGACCTATCTACCCTGAAAGTTTCATGAGGCTGAATTGAAAGACCACGGAGATATTAGATGATGATGGTTCAATTCGGGGACCAAGTCGCAGGAAATGGCACTTGACCAAAATCACCATTGGAAGGTGAATACCGGCTTACCGGTAAGAGATAGCGACTTGGCGTAGAATATTCATACGTTTGACAGGTAAGGACGCAACTTTCATTATATGGGAGCAACCCGGTCAGGGTGCTCCAAGTCGGTCGTTTGATCGGTTTATGGTTTGGGCCGATCACGTGGTGCAAAAGGTAGAGGTACCTTTCATGAATTATAACTCGGTCAGTTTTTCACCGAGCGACAAGTTACGCTGTGATTTGGAATTGTCTTGAGTAAAACTATTACGGAAAAATACGAACAGAAAATCAGCATGTTGGTGGGCGAAGCTATTAGTGAAACATAGAGCAACAAAGGTCCAAAAACGAATGAAATGGGACTTGGACCAAGAATAGCGGCAAGTTGGAGACGAGGTAGCAAGTTGGCGTAGAATATTTATAAACTGTGCATTATATGGCCAACAAAAAAGTATATGGGGACAAGGCGGTAGCTGGCCCCCAAAGTGGAGATATGGGTGATTCATGTTTTGCACCAAAGTGCGAACAAGTATGGTGAAAACAGGGTAAGGTACCAAGTACCATGAAAAACTTCGGCTGTCGATGGCCTAGCGAGACAATTGGCATACCGTTGGAAAGGTCTTGGGGAGACCTATCTACCCTGAAAGTTTCATGAGGCTGAGTTGAAAGACCACGGAGATATTAGGTGATGATGGTCGTATTCGGGGACCAAGTCGCAGGAAATGGCACTTGACCAAAATCCCCCTTGGAAGGTGAATACCGGCTTACCGGTAAGAGATAGCGACTTGGCGTAGAATATTCATAAGTTGGGCGTGTAGAGACGCAACTTTCATTATATGGGGCCAACCCGGTCAGGGTGCTCCAAGTCGGTCGTTTGGTCGGTTTATGATTTTGGCCGACCATGTGCTGTACCAGGTAGAGTTACCTTTCATGAATTATAACTCGGTCAGTTTGCCACCGAGCGACAAGTTGCGTTGTGTTTTGGAATGATCTTAAGTGGGACTATCAGGGAAAAATACAAATAAAAAATCAGCTTGTCAATGGCCGAAGCTATTAGTGAAACATATAGCAAAATGGGTCCGAAAACGAATGAAATGGGACTTGGACCAAGAATAACTGCAAGTTGGAGAAGAGATAGTAAGTTGGCGTTGAACAATTATTTTTGGTGCATGGTATGACCAACAAAAAAGTATATGAGGCCAAGGTGCTGGCTGGCCTCCAAAGTGGAGATATGGGCGATCCAAAGTTTGTACCCAAGTACGAACAAGTATGGTGAAAACAGGGTAAGGTACCAAGTACCATGAATAACTTCGGCTGTAGATGGCCGAGCAAGACAACCGGCCTACCGTTGGAAAGGTCTTGGGGAGAGCTATCAACCCTGAAAGTTTCATGACGCTGAATTGAAAGACCACGGAGATATTAGGTGATGATGGTTCAATTCGGGGACCAAGTCGCAGGAAATGGCACTTGACCAAAATCACCCTTGGAAGGTGAATACCGGCTTACCGGTAAGAGATAGCGACTTGGCGTAGAATATTCATACGTTTGGCAGGTAAAGACGCAACTTTCATTATATGGGAGCAACCCGATCAGGGTGCTCCAAGTCGGTCGTTTGGTCGGTTTATGGTTTGGGCCGACCATGTGCTGTAGCAGGTAGAGGTACCTTTCATGAATTATAACTCGGTCAGTTTGCCACCGACCGACAAGTCACGGTGTGATTTAGAATGGTCTTGATTGGAACTATTACGGAAAAATACGAATAGAAAATCAGCATGTTGGTGGGCGAAGCTATTAGTGAAACATAGAGCAACAAGGGTCCAAAAACGAATGAAATGAGACTTGGACCAAGAATAACCGCAAGTTGTAGACGAGGTAGCAAGTTGGCGTAGAATATTTATAAACTGTGCATAATATGACCAACAAAAAAGTATATGGGGACAAGGCGGTAGCTGGCCTCCAAAGTTGAGATATGGGTGATTCATGTTTTGCACCCTAGTGCGAACAAGTATGGTGAAAACAGGGTAAGGTACCAAGTACCATGAATAACTTCGGCTGTAGATGGCCTAGCGAGACAATTGGCATTTCGTTGGAAAGGTCTTGGGGAGACCTATCTACCCTGAAAGTTTCATGAGGCTGAGTTGAAAGACCACGGAGATATTAGGTGATGATGGTCCAATTCGGGGACCAAGTCGCAGGAAATGGCACTTGACCAAAACCACCCTTGAAAGGTGATTACCGGCTGACCGGTAAGAGATAGCGACTTGGCGTAGAATATTCATACGTTGGGCGGGTCGATACGCAACTTTCCTTATATGGAAGCAACCCGGTCAGGGTGCTCCAAGTCGGTCGTTTGGTCGGTTTATGGTTTGGGCCGACCACGTGGTGTACCAGGTTGAGGTACCTTTCATGAATTATAACTCGGTCAGTTTACCACCGAGCGACAAGTTGCGGTGTGTTTTGGAACGGTCCTGAGTGGAACTATTAGGGAAAAATACGAACAGAAAATCAGCGTGTTGGTGGGCGAAGCTATTAGTGAAACATAGAGCAACAAAGGTCCAAAAACGAATGAAATGGGACTTGGACCAAGAATAGCGGCAAGTTGGAGACGAGGTAGCAAGTTGACGTAGAATATTTATAAACTGTGCATGATATGACCAACAAAAAAGTATATGGGGACAAGGCGGTAGCTGGCCTCCAAAGTTGAGATATGAGTGATTCATGTTTTGCACCCAAGTACGAACAAGTATGGTGAAAACAGGGTAAGGTACCAAGTACCATGAATAACTTCGGCTGTAGATGGCCTAGCGAGACAATTGGCATATCGTTGGAAAGGTCTTGGGGAGACCTATCTACCCTGAAAGTTTCATGACGCTGAATTGAAAGACCACGGAGATATTAGGTGATGATGGTCCAATTCGGGGACCAAGTCGCAGGAAATGGCACTTGACCTAAATCACCCTTGAAAGGTGAATACCGGCTGAACGGTAAGAGATAGCGACTTGTCTTAGAATATTTATATGTTGGACGTTGGAAGACGCAACTTTCATTATATGGGAGCAACCCGGTCAGGGTGCTCCAAGTCGGTCGTTTGGTCGGTTTATGATTTTGGCCGACCATGTGCTGTACCAGGTAGAGTTACCTTTCATGAATTATAACTCGGTCAGTTTGCCACCGAGCGACAAGTTGCGTTGTGTTTTGGAATGATCTTAAGTGGGACTATCAGGGAAAAATACAAATAAAAAATCAGCTTGTCAATGGCCGAAGCTATTAGTGAAACATATAGCAAAATGGGTCCGAAAACGAATGAAATGGGACTTGTACCAAGAATAACGGCAAGTTGGAGAAGAGATAGCAAGTTGGCGTAGAACAATTATAAACTGTGCATGGTATGACCAACAAAAAAGTATATGTGGCCCAGGCGGTAGCTGGCCTCCAAAGTGGAGATATGGGTGATTCATGGTTTGCACCCAAGTATGGCAAAAACTGGTAGAGGTACCTTTCATGAATTATAACTCAGGCTGTATGGCACTTAGCGGGACGCTTGACTCTGGTATGGAATAGTCCTGAGTGGGACTATCAAGGAAAAATACGAACAAAAAATAACCATGTCCACGGACGAAGGTATTAGCGAAACTTAGAGCGAAATTGCGACCAAGTCGCTGGAAATGGCCCTTGAACCAAGTATACCGTCAAGGCGGTACGAGATAGCGAGTTGACGTAGAACATTTATAAGTTTGCCTTTACGAGACAAAAGTTTAGTTATATGGGGTCAACCCGCCCAGGGTTGTCCAAGTCGGTCATATGGCTGATCGAAATTTTCGACCAAGTACTGAGAAAACAGGGTAAGGTACCAAGTACCTCGAATAACTTCGGCTGTAGATGTCCGAGCGAAGCAAACGGCATAGCGTTGGAAAGGTCTTGAAGTGTTCTAAACACCCTGAAAGTATGAGAACGCTATCTGGAAAACTCGTGGAGATATTAGCGAAACATAGGGCCCAAAAGATACCAAGTCGCAGGAAATGGGCCCTCCAAGAACACCCTAAAATCCCAATTACGGCTAAGTTGCAGGCCAGCTAGCGAAGTGAAATGTTCTAGACATAACTAGAACACGTTGAAGCGCAACTTTTTGAATCAGAACTTTTTTCGATATCTGGCCCCCAAAGGGGGGATATGGGCGATCCAACGATTTTTCCAAGTTTCGGTACTTTTTACGGTATCGCTCATAGCTCCGGCTGTATGCAAGCAAATGGCAATCTAAGACATGATTTGGAAAGGTATTGAGTAGTACTAACTTACGTTAGAACACAGCGAAGCGCTATCGGTTCATGGCAAGGCCGATATAAGCAGTCAAAAATGAAAAATGTTGACAAAATGAACAAAAATTACCTTGGTACGCGAATAGTGGCCAGGGATGAAGAGGTACGAAGGTGGTGGGGAATAATTAAAATTAGGAATTGGTACGATCTATAAGTTTGCCGAAGACCGCAAAGCGCTCAGACCCATAGAAAGTGGCCATTTGGGCCGAACAGTGCGTGCAAAGAGGTGAAAAAGCAAAAATTGCACTTTGGGGGGCGATTTGCGGGGGGAAGGAGGGGTCGGAGGGGTAAATGTCTCATGGCCAAAAAGTCTTATCTCATCAAGATCTAAAACATTGCCGAAGACCGCAAAGCGCTAGCTCGCAATCGAAAAATCGCGATTTTGAAAATTTTCTAAGTGTTGGGCCCCCTAAAGAAAAGTAACAAAAATCACCTTTGGCCCCAATTTTGAGCATGAAGGAGTCGTTTCCGAGGCATGGTGTCTTCGGCAAAAAGTTTCATCTACTCGAGTACTTACGACTAGTCAAATAAAAAATTGAGAAACACAAACGGTATGGCTATGCCGAAGCTCGATACACCCGAAAAAATCAAAAAAAAGTCGAAAATGTCGAAAAATGAGAAAACCCTATATTCGTACTCTACTCGAGCCCTAAATATTGAAAAGTGAAACCCGCGATCGATTTGGAACAAAAAATTGACCTAGGCAAAAATGTATGACGTTCCGCACCTTTGAAAAATCTGGTAAGTGTATTTTAGACAGACTCGAAAAAAGTCGCCCCGAGTCCCCTTACGTTGAAAATCCGAAAAAGTCGAAATTGTTGAAAATGTTAAAAAGCCTCTTTTGGTGGTCCATGGCACCACTAGATATTGAAAAGTGAGGTCCGCGGCCAATCCGGAAGAAAAAGTTAGCTAGGCAAACTTGTATGTCGGTCGATACAAAAAACGGCTCGGTGAGTGTATTTTCGACAGGCTTCAAAAAACAATCCTTTCTCCATACAATTTCAATCGATTTTTAAAATTTCGAGATAGCGCTTTAGTGTCTTCGGCAATAATGTAGAAATCGGGTTTTTAAACACATTTTACTTTTGGGTTTTTTTCGATCCGTCGCTTGGTTCGCCCGCAATCGCGAGAAAACGAAAAAACACGTTTACAAAATTCCGGACGAATTTTGTGAACGCCGTCCATACATTTTCGATCGATTTTTAAAATTTCGAGATAGCGCTTTGGTGTCTTCGGCAATAATGTAGAAATCGGGTTTTTAAACACATTTTACTTTTGGGTTTTTTTCGATCCGACGCATAGTTCGCGCGCAATCGAGAGAAAACGGAAAAACACGTTTACAAAATTCCGGACGAATTTTGTGATCGCCGTCCATACATTTTCGATCGATTTTTAAAATTTCGAGATAGCGCTTTGGTGTCTTCGGCAATAATGTAGAAATCGGGTTTTTAAACACATTTTACTTTTGGGTTTTTTTCGATCCGACGCATAGTTCGCGCGCAATCGAGAGAAAACGGAAAAACACGTTTACAAAATTCCGGACGAATTTTGTGATCGCCGTCCATACATTTTCGATCGATTTTTAAAATTTCGAGATAGCGCTTTGGTGTCTTCGGCAATAATGTAGAAATCGGGTTTTTAAACACATTTTACTTTTGGGTTTTTTTCGATCCGACGCATAGTTCGCGCGCAATCGAGAGAAAACGGAAAAACACGTTTACAAAATTCCGGACGAATTTTGTGATCGCCGTCCATACATTTTCGATCGATTTTTAAAATTTCGAGATAGCGCTTTGGTGTCTTCGGCAATAATGTAGAAATCGGGTTTTTAAACACATTTTACTTTTGGGTTTTTTTCGATCCGACGCTTAGTTCGCCCGCAATTGAGAGAAAACGAAAAAACACGTTTACAAAATTCGTCCGGAATTTTGTGAACGCCATCCATACATTTTCGATCGATTTTTAAAATTTCGAGATAGCGCTTTGGTGTCTTCGGCAATAATGTAGAAATCGGGTTTTTAAACACATTTTACTTTTGGGTTTTTTTCGATCCGACGCTTAGTTCGCCCGCAATTGAGAGAAAACGGAAAAACACGTTTACAAAATTCGTCCGGAATTTTGTGAACGCTCTCCATACATTTTCACCTTTGGGTCGTGAATACCGGCTGACCGATAAGAGATAGCGACTTGTCGTAGAATATTTATATGTTGGACGTTGGAAGACGCAACTTTCATTTTATGGGAGCAACCCGGTCAGGGTGCTCCAAGTCGGTCGTTTGGTCGGTTTATGTTTTGGGCCGACCATGTGCTGTACCAGGTTGAGGTACCTTTCATGAATTATAACTCGGTCAGTTTTTCACCGAGCGACAAGTTACGCTGAGATTTGGAATGGTCTTGAGTAAAACTATTACGGAAAAATACGAACAGAAAATCAGCATGTTGGTGGGCGAAGCTATTAGCGAAACATGGAGCAACAAGGGTCCAAAAACGAATGAAATGGGACTTGGACCAAGAATAACTGCAAGTTGGAGAAGAGATAGCAAGTTGGCGTAGAACAATTATATTTGGTGCATGGTATGACCAACCAAAAAGTATATGAGGCCAAGGTGCTGGCTGGCCTCCAAAGTGGAGATATGGGCGATCCAAAGTTTGTACCCAAGTACGAACAAGTATGGAAAAAACAGGGTAAGGTACCAAGTACCATTAATAACTTCGGCTGTAGATGGCCGAGCAAGACAAACGGCATACCGTTGGAAAGGTCTTGGGGAGACCTATCTACCCTGAAAGTTTCATGAGGCTGAGTTGAAAGACCACGGAGATATTAGGGGATGATGGTCCAATTCGGGGACCAAGTCGCAGGAAATGGCACTTGACCAAAACCACCCTTGAAAGGTGATTACCGGCTGACCGGTAAGAGATAGCGACTTGGCGTAGAATATTCATACGTTGGGCGGGTATAGACGCAAATTTCATTATATGGGAGCAACCCGATCAGGGTGCTCCAAGTCGGTCGTTTGGTCGGTATATGATTTGGGCCGACCATGTGCTGTACCAGGTAGAGGTACCTTTCATGAATTATAACTCGGTCAGTTTGCCACCGAGCGACAAGTTGCGGTGTGTTTTGGAATGGTCCTGAGTGGAACTATTAAGGAAAAATACGAACAGAAAATCAGCATGTTGGTGGGCGAAGCTATTAGTGAAACATAGAGCAACAAGGGTCCAAAAACGAATGAAATGGGACTTGAACCAAGAATAACGGCAAGTTGGAGACGAGGTAGCAAGTTGGCGTAGAATATTTATAAACTGTGCATAATATGACCAACAAAAAAGTATATGGGGACAAGGCGGTAGCTGGCCCCCAAAGTGGAGATATGGGTGATTCATGTTTTGCACCCAAGTACGAACAAGTATGGTGAAAACAGGGTAAGGTACCAAGTACCATGAATAACTTCGGCTGTGGATGGCCTAGCGAGGCAAATCACATACCGTTGGAAAGGTCTTGGGGAGACCTATCTACCCTGAAAGTTTCATGAGGCTGAGTTGAAAGACCACGGAGATATTAGGTGATGATGGTCCAATTCGGGGACCAAGTCGCAGGAAATGGCACTTGACCAAAATCACCTTTGAAAGGTGAATACCGGCTGACCGGTAAGAGATAGCGACTTGGCGTAGAATATTCATACGTTGGGTGGGTATAGACGCAAATTTCATTATATGGGAGCAACCCGATCAGGGTGCTGCAAGTCGGTCGTTTGGTCGGTTTATGTTTTGGGCCGACCATGTGCTGTACCAGGTAGAGGTACCTTTCATGAATTATAACTCGGTCAGTTTGCCACCGAGCGACAAGTTGCGGGGTGTTTTGGAATGATTTTGAGTGGAACTATCAAGGAAAAATAAAAATAGAAAATCAGCTTGTCCATGGCCGAAGCTATTAGTGAATCATATAGCAAAATGGGTCCAAAAACGAACGAAATGGGACTTGGACCAAGAATAACGGCAAGTTGGAGAAGAGATAGCTAGTTGGCGTAGAACAATTATAAACTGTGCATGGTATGACCAACAAAAAAGTATATGTGGCCCAGGCGGTAGCTGGCCTCCAAAGTGGAGATATGGGTGATTCATGGTTTGCACCCAAGTATGGCAAAAACTGGTAGAGGTACCTTTCATGAATTATAACTCAGGCTGTATGGCACTTAGCGGGACGCTTGACTCTGGTATGTAATAGTCCTGAGTGGGACTATCAAGGAAAAATACGAACAAAAAATAACCATGTCCACGGACGAAGGTATTAGCGAAACTTAGAGCGAAATTGCGACCAAGTCGCTGGAAATGGCCCTTGAACCAAGTATACCGTCAAGGCGGTACGAGATAGCGAGTTGACGTAGAACATTTATAAGTTTGCCTTTACGAGACAAAAGTTTAGTTATATGAGGTCAACCCGCCCAGGGTTGTCCAAGTCGGTCATATGGCTGATCGAAATTTTCGACCAAGTACTGAGAAAACAGGGTAAGGTACCAAGTACCTCGAATAACTTCGGCTGTAGATGTCCGAGCGAAGCAAACGGCATAGCGTTGGAAAGGTCTTGAAGTGCTCTAAACACCCTGAAAGTATGAGAACGCTATCTGGAAAACTCGTGGAGATATTAGCGAAACATAGGGCCCAAAAGATACCAAGTCGCAGGAAATGGGCCCTCCAAGAACACCCTAAAATCCCAATTACGGCTAAGTTGCAGGCCAGCTAGCGAAGTGAAATGTTCTAGACATAACTAGAACACGTTGATGCGCAACTTTTTGAATCAGAACTTTTTTCGATATCTGGCCCCCAAAGGGGGGATATGGGCGATCCAACGATTTTTCCAAGTTTCGGTACTTTTTACGGTATCGCTCATAGCTCCGGCTGTATGCAAGCAAATGGCAATCTAAGACATGATTTGGAAAGGTATTGAGTAGTACTAACTTACGTTAGAACACAGCGAAGCGCTATCGGTTCATGGCAAGGCCGATATAAGCAGTCAAAAATGAAAAATGTTGACAAAATGAACAAAAATTACCTTGGTACGCGAATAGCGGCCAGGGATGAAGAGGTACGAAGGTATGGTGGAATAATTATAATTAGGAATTGGTACGATCTATAAGTTTGCCGAAGACCGCAAAGCGCTCAGACCCATAGAAAGTGGCCATTTGGGCCGAACAGTGCGTGCAAAGAGGTGAAAAAGCAAAAATTGCACTTTGTGGGGCGATTTGCGGGGGGAAGGAGGGGTCGGAGGGGTAAATGTCTCATGGCCAAAAAGTCTTATCTCATCAAGATCTAAAACATTGCCGAAGACCGCAAAGCGCTAGCTCGCAATCGGAAAATCGCGATTTTGAAAATTTTCTAAGTGTTGGGCCCCCTAAGGAAAAGTAACAAAAATCACCTTTGGCCCCAATTTTGAGCATGAAGGAGTCGTTTCCGAGGCATGGTGTCTTCGGCAAAAAGTTTCATCTACTCGAGTACTTACGACTAGTCAAATAAAAAATTGAGAAACACAAACGGTATGGCTATGCCGAAGCTCGATACACCCGAAAAAATCCCAAAAAAGTCGAAAATGTCGAAAAATGAGAAAACCCTATATTCGTACTCTACTCGAGCCCTAAATATTGAAAAGTGAAACCCGCGATCGATTTGGAACAAAAAATTGACCTAGGCAAACTTGTATGACGGTCCGCACCTTTGAAAAATCTGGTAAGTGTATTTTAGACAGACTCGAAAAAAGTCGCCCCGAGTCCCCTTACGTTGAAAATCCGAAAAAGTCGAAATTGTTGAAAATGTTAAAAAGCCTCTTTTGGTGGTCCATGGCACCCCTAGATAATGAAAAGTGAGGTCCGCGGCCAATCCGGAAGAAAAAGTTAGCTAGGCAAACTTGTATGTCGGTCGATACAAAAAACGGCCCGGTGAGTGTATTTTCGACAGGCTTCAAAAAACAATCCTCTCTCCATACAATTTCAATCGATTTTAAAAATTTCGAGATAGCGCTTTGGTGTCTTCGGCAATAATGTAGAAATCGGGTTTTTAAACACATTTTACTTTTGGGTTTTTTTCGATCCGTCGCTTGGTTCGCCCGCAATCGCGAGAAAACGAAAAAACACGTTTACAAAATTCGTCCGGAATTTTGTGATCGCCGTCCATACATTTTCGATCGATTTTTAAAATTTCGAGATAGCGCTTTGGTGTCTTCGGCAATAATGTAGAAATCGGGTTTTTAAACACATTTTACTTTTGGGTTTTTTTCGATCCGACGCATAGTTCGCGCGCAATCGAGAGAAAACGGAAAAACACGTTTACAAAATTCCGGACGAATTTTGTGATCGCCGTCCATACATTTTCGATCGATTTTTAAAATTTCGAGATAGCGCTTTGGTGTCTTCGGCAATAATGTAGAAATCGGGTTTTTAAACACATTTTACTTTTGGGTTTTTTTCGATCCGACGCTTAGTTCGCGCGCAATCGAGAGAAAACGGAAAAACACGTTTACAAAATTCTGGACGAATTTTGTGAACGCCGTCCATACATTTTCGATCGATTTTTAAAATTTCGAGATAGCGCTTTGGTGTCTTCGGCAATAATGTAGAAATCGGGTTTTTAAACACATTTTACTTTTGGGTTTTTTTCGATCCGACGCTTAGTTCGCGCGCCATTGAGAGAAAACGGAAAAACACGTTTACAAAATTCGTCCGGAATTTTGTGAACGCTCTCCATACATTTTCACCTTTGGGTCGTGAATACCGGCTGACCGATAAGAGATAGCGACTTATCGTAGAATATTTATATGTTGGACGTTGGAAGACGCAACTTTCATTATATGGGAGCAACCCGGTCAGGGTGCTCCAAGTCGGTCGTTTGGTCGGTTTATGGTTTGGGCCGACCATGTGCTGTAGCAGGTAGAGGTACCTTTCATGAATTATAACTCGGTCAGTTTGCCACCGACCGACAAGTCACGGTGTGATTTAGAATGGTCTTGATTGGAACTATTACGGAAAAATACGAATAGAAAATCAGCGTGTTGGTGGGCGAAGCTATTAGTGAAACATAGAGCAACAAGGGTCCAAAAACGAATGAAATGGGACTTGAACCAAGAATAACGGCAAGTTGGAGACGAGGTAGCAAGTTGGCGTAGAATATTTATAAACTGTGCATTATATGGCTAACAAAAAAGTATATGGGGACAAGGCGGTAGCTGGCCCCCAAAGTGGAGATATGGGTGATTCATGTTTTGCACCCAAGTACGAACAAGTATGGTGAAAACAGGGTAAGGTACCAAGTACCATGAATAACTTCGGCTGTCGATGGCCGAGCGAGGCAAAGCGCATATCGTTGGAAAGGTCTTGGGGAGACCTATCTACCCTGAAAGTTTCATGAGGCTGAGTTGAAAGACCACGGAGATATTAGGTGATGATGGTCCAATTCGGGGACCAAGTCGCAGGAAATGGCACTTGACCAAAACCACCCTTGAAAGGTGAATACCGGCTGACCGGTAAGAGATAGCGACTTGGCGTAGAATATTCATACGTTGGGCGGGTCGAGACGCAACTTTCCTTATATGGAAGCAACCCGGTCAGGGTGCTCCAAGTCGGTCGTTTGGTCGGTTTATGGTTTGGGCCGACCACGTGGTGTACCAGGTTGAGGTACCTTTCATGAATTATAACTCGGTCAGTTTACCACCGAGCGACAAGTTGCGGTGTGTTTTGGAATGGTCCTGAGTGGAGCTATTAGGGAAAAATACGAACAGAAAATCAGCGTGTTGGTGGGCGAAGCTATTAGTGAAACATAGAGCAACAAGGGTCCAAAAACGAATGAAATGGGACTTGAACCAAGAATAACGGCAAGTTGGAGACGAGGTAGCAAGTTGGCGTAGAATATTTATAAACTGTGCATGGTATGACCAACAAAAAAGTATATGGGGACAAGGCGGTAGCTGGCCCCCAAAGTGGAGATATGGGTGATTCATGTTTTGCACCCAAGTACGAACAAGTATGGTGAAAACAGGGTAAGGTACCAAGTACCATGAATAACTTCGGCTGTGGATGGCCTAGCGAGGCAAATCACATACCGTTGGAAAGGTCTTGGGGAGACCTATCTACCCTGAAAGTTTCATGAGGCTGAGTTGAAAGACCACGGAGATATTAGGTGATGATGGTCCAATTCGGGGACCAAGTCGCAGGAAATGGCACTTGACCAAAATCACCTTTGAAAGGTGAATACCGGCTGACCGGTAAGAGATAGCGACTTGGCGTAGAATATTCATACGTTGGGTGGGTATAGACGCAAATTTCATTATATGGGAGCAACCCGATCAGGGTGCTGCAAGTCGGTCGTTTGGTCGGTTTATGTTTTGGGCCGACCATGTGCTGTACCAGGTAGAGGTACCTTTCATGAATTATAACTCGGTCAGTTTGCCACCGAGCGACGAGTTGCGGGGTGTTTTGGAATGGTTTTGAGTGGAACTATCAAGGAAAAATAAAAATAGAAAATCAGCTTGTCCATGGCCGAAGCTATTAGTGAATCATATAGCAAAATGGGTCCAAAAACGAACGAAATGGGACTTGTACCAAGAATAACGGCAAGTTGGAGAAGAGATAGCAAGTTGGCGTAGAACAATTATAAACTGTGCATGGTATGACCAACAAAAAAGTATATGTGGCCCAGGCGGTAGCTGGCCTCCAAAGTGGAGATATGGGTGATTCATGGCTTGCACCCAAGTATGGCAAAAACTGGTAGAGGTACCTTTCATGAATTATAACTCAAGCTGTATGGCACTTAGCGGGACGCTTGACTCTGGTATGGAATAGTCCTGAGTGGGACTATCAAGGAAAAATACGAACAAAAAATAACCATGTCCACGGACGAAGGTATTAGCGAAACTTAGAGCGAAATTGCGACCAAAACGCTGGAAATGGCCCTTGAACCAAGTATACCGTCAAGGCGGTACGAGAAAGCGAGTTGACGTAGAACATTTATAAGTTTGCCTTTACGAGACAAAAGTTTAGTTATATGGGGCCAACCCGCCCAGGGTTGTCCAAGTCGGTCATATGGCTGATCGAAATTTTCGACCAAGTACTGAGAAAACAGGGTAAGGTACCAAGTACCTCGAATAACTTCGGCTGTAGATGTCCGAGCGAAGCAAACGGCATAGCGTTGGAAAGGTCTTGAAGTGCTATAAACACCCTGAAAGTATGAGAACGCTATCTGGAAAACTCGTGGAGATATTAGAGAAACATAGGGCCCAAAAGATACCAAGTCGCAGGAAATGGGCCCTCCAAGAACACCCTAAAATCCCAATTACGGCTAAGTTGCAGGCCAGCTAGCGAAGTGAAATGTTCTAGACATAACTAGAACACGTTGATGCGCAACTTTTTGAATAAGAACTTTTTTCGATATCTGGCCCCCAAAGGGGGGATATGGGCGATCCAACGATTTTTCCAAGTTTCGGTACTTTTTACGGTATCGCTCATAGCTCCGGCTGTACGCAAGCAAATGGCAACCTAAGATATGATTTGGAAAGGTAAAGAGTAGTACTAACTTACGTTAGAACACAGCGAAGCGCTATCGGTTCATGGCAAGGCCGATATAAGCAGTCAAAAATGAAAAATGTTGACAAAATGAACAAAAATTACCTTGGTACGCGAATAGTGGCCAGGGATGAAGAGGTACGAAGGTGGTGGGGAATAATTAAAATTAGGAATTGGTACGATCTATAAGTTTGCCGAAGACCGCAAAGCGCTCAGACCCATAGAAAGTGGCCATTTGGGCCGAACAGTGCGTGCAAAGAGGTGAAAAAGCAAAAATTGCACTTTGGGGGGCGATTTGCGGGGGGAAGGAGGGGTCGGAGGGGTAAATGTCTCATGGCCAAAAAGTCTTATCTCATCAAGATCTAAAACATTGCCGAAGACCGCAAAGCGCTAGCTCGCAATCGAAAAATCGCGATTTTGAAAATTTTCTAAGTGTTGGGCCCCCTAAAGAAAAGTAACAAAAATCACCTTTGGCCCCAATTTTGAGCATGAAGGAGTCGTTTCCGAGGCATGGTGTCTTCGGCAAAAAGTTTCATCTACTCGAGTACTTACGACTAGTCAAATAAAAAATTGAGAAACACAAACGGTATGGCTATGCCGAAGCTCGATACACCCGAAAAAATCAAAAAAAAGTCGAAAATGTCGAAAAATGAGAAAACCCTATATTCGTACTCTACTCGAGCCCTAAATATTGAAAAGTGAAACCCGCGATCGATTTGGAACAAAAAATTGACCTAGGCAAAAATGTATGACGTTCCGCACCTTTGAAAAATCTGGTAAGTGTATTTTAGACAGACTCGAAAAAAGTCGCCCCGAGTCCCCTTACGTTGAAAATCCGAAAAAGTCGAAATTGTTGAAAATGTTAAAAAGCCTCTTTTGGTGGTCCATGGCACCACTAGATATTGAAAAGTGAGGTCCGCGGCCAATCCGGAAGAAAAAGTTAGCTAGGCAAACTTGTATGTCGGTCGATACAAAAAACGGCTCGGTGAGTGTATTTTCGACAGGCTTCAAAAAACAATCCTTTCTCCATACAATTTCAATCGATTTTTAAAATTTCGAGATAGCGCTTTGGTGTCTTCGGCAATAATGTAGAAATCGGGTTTAAAAACACATTTTACTTTTGGGTTTTTTTCGATCCGTCGCTTGGTTCGCCCGCAATCGCGAGAAAACGAAAAAACACGTTTACAAAATTCCGGACGAATTTTGTGAACGCCGTCCATACATTTTCGATCGATTTTTAAAATTTCGAGATAGCGCTTTAGTGTCTTCGGCAATAATGTAGAAATCGGGTTTTAAAACACATTTTACTTTTGGGTTTTTTTCGATCCGTCGCTTGGTTCGCCCGCAATCGCGAGAAAACGAAAAAACACGTTTACAAAATTCGTCCGGAATTTTGTGATCGCCGTCCATACATTTTCGATCGATTTTTAAAATTTCGAGATAGCGCTTTAGTGTCTTCGGCAATAATGTAGAAATCGGGTTTTTAAACACATTTTACTTTTGGGTTTTTTTCGATCCGTCGCTTGGTTCGCCCGCAATCGCGAGAAAACGAAAAAACACGTTTACAAAATTCTAGACGAATTTTGTGAACGCCGTCCATACATTTTCGATCGATTTTTAAAATTTCGAGATAGCGCTTTGGTGTCTTCGGCAATAATGTAGAAATCGGGTTTTTAAACACATTTTACTTTTGGGTTTTTTTCGATCCGTCGCTTAGTTCGCCCGCAATTGAGAGAAAACGGAAAAACACGTTTACAAAATTCGTCCGGAATTGTGTGAACGCTCTCCATACATTTTCACCTTTGGGTCGTGAATACCGGCTGACCGATAAGAGATAGCGACTTGTCGTAGAATATTTATATGTTGGACGTTGGAAGACGCAACTTTCATTATATGGGAGCAACCCGGTCAGGGTGCTCCAAGTCGGTCGTTTGGTCGGTTTATGGTTTGGGCCGACCATGTGCTGTAGCAGGTAGAGGTACCTTTCATGAATTATAACTCGGTCAGTTTGCCACCGAGCGACAAGTTGCGGTTTGATTTGGAATGGTATTGAAAGGAACTATTACGGAAAAATACGAATAGAAAATCAGCATGTTGGTGGGCGAAGCTATTAGTGAAACATAGAGCAACAAAGGTCCAAAAACGAATGAAATGGGACTTGGACCAAGAATAGCGGCAAGTTGGAGACGAGGTAGCAAGTTGACGTAGAATATTTATAAACTGTGCATGATATGACCAACAAAAAAGTATATGGGGACAAGGCGGTAGCTGGCCTCCAAAGTTGAGATATGAGTGATTCATGTTTTGCACCCAAGTACGAACAAGTATGGTGAAAACAGGGTAAGGTACCAAGTACCATGAATAACTTCGGCTGTAGATGGCCTAGCGAGACAATTGGCATATCGTTGGAAAGGTCTTGGGGAGACCTATCTACCCTGAAAGTTTCATGACGCTGAATTGAAAGACCACGGAGATATTAGGTGATGATGGTCCAATTCGGGGACCAAGTCGCAGGAAATGGCACTTGACCTAAATCACCCTTGAAAGGTGAATACCGGCTGAACGGTAAGAGATAGCGACTTGTCTTAGAATATTTATATGTTGGACGTTGGAAGACGCAACTTTCATTATATGGGAGCAACCCGGTCAGGGTGCTCCAAGTCGGTCGTTTGGTCGGTTTATGATTTTGGCCGACCATGTGCTGTACCAGGTAGAGTTACCTTTCATGAATTATAACTCGGTCAGTTTGCCACCGAGCGACAAGTTGCGTTGTGTTTTGGAATGATCTTAAGTGGGACTATCAGGGAAAAATACAAATAAAAAATCAGCTTGTCAATGGCCGAAGCTATTAGTGAAACATATAGCAAAATGGGTCCGAAAACGAATGAAATGGGACTTGGACCAAGAATAACTGCAAGTTGGAGAAGAGATAGTAAGTTGGCGTTGAACAATTATTTTTGGTGCATGGTATGACCAACAAAAAAGTATATGAGGCCAAGGTGCTGGCTGGCCTCCAAAGTGGAGATATGGGCGATCCAAAGTTTGTACCCAAGTACGAACAAGTATGGAAAAAACAGGGTAAGGTACCAAGTAACATTAATAACTTCGGCTGTAGATGGCCGAGCGAGGCAAACGGCATACCGTTGGAAATGTCTCGGGGAGACCTATCTGCCCTGAAAGTTTCATGAGGCTGAGTTGAAAGACCACGGAGATATTAGGTGATGATGGTCCAATTCGGCGACCAAGTCGCAGGAAATGGCACTTGCCCAAAATCACCCTTGGAAGGTGGATACCGGCTTACCGGTAAGAGATAGCGACTTGGCGTAGAATATTCATAAATTGGACGTGTAGAGACGCAAATTTTATTATATGGGAGCAACCCGGTCAGGGTGCTTCAAGTCGGTCGTTTGGTCGGTTTATGTTTTGGGCCGACCACGTGGTGTACCAAATTGAGGTACCTTTCATGAATTATAACTCGGTCAGTTTGCCACCGAGCGACGAGTTGCGGGGTGTTTTGGAATGATTTTGAGTGGAACTATCAAGGAAAAATAAAAATAGAAAATCAGCTTGTCCATGGCCGAAGCTATTAGTGAATCATATAGCAAAATGGGTCCAAAAACGAACGAAATGGGACTTGGACCAAGAATAACGGCAAGTTGGGGAAGAGATAGCAAGTTGACGTAGAACAATTATAAACTGTGCATGGTATGACCAACAAAAAAGTATATGTGGCCCAGGCGGTAGCTGGCCTCCAAAGTGGAGATATGGGTGATTCATGGTTTGCACCCAAGTATGGCAAAAACTGGTAGAGGTACCTTTCATGAATTATAACTCAGGCTGTATGGCACTTAGCGGGACGTTCGACTCTGGTATGGAATAGTCCTGAGTGGGACTATCAAGGAAAAATACGAACAAAAAATAACCATGTCCACGGACGAAGGTATTAGCGAAACTTAGAGCGAAATTGCGACCAAGTCGCTGGAAATGGCCCTTGAACCAAGTATACCGTCAAGGCGGTACAAGATAGCGAGTTGACGTGGAACATTTATAAGTTTGCCTTTACGAGACGAAAGTTTAATTGTATGGGGCCAACCCGCCCAGGGTTGTCCAAGTCGGTCATATGGCTGATCGAAATTTTCGACCAAGTACTGAGAAAACAGGGTAAGGTACCGTGTACCTCGAATAACTTCGGCTGTAGATGTCCGAGCGAAGCAAACGGCATAGCGTTGGAAAGGTCTTAAAGTGCTTTAAACACCCTGAAAGTATGAGAACGCTATCTGGAAAACTCGTGGAGATATCAGAGAAACATAGGGCCCAAAAGATACCAAGTCGCAGGAAATGGGCCCTCCAAGAACACCCTAAAATCCCAATTAAGGCTAAGTTGCAGGCCAGCTAGCGAAGTAAAATGTTAGAGGCATAACTAGAACACAATAATGCGCAACTTTTTGAAACAGAACTTTTTTCGATATCTGGCCTCCAAAGGGGGGATATGGGCGATCCAAAGATTTTTCCAAGTTTCGGTACTTTTTACGGTATCGCTCATAGCTCCGACTGTATGCAAGCAAATGACAATCTAAGACATGATTTGGAAAGGTATTGAGTAGTACTAACTTACGTTAGAACACAGCGAAGCGCTATCGGTTCATGGCAAGGCCGATATAAGCAGTCAAAAATGAAAAATGTTGACAAAATGAACAAAAATTACCTTGGTACGCGAATAGTGGCCAGGGATGAAGAGGTACGAAGGTGGTGGGGAATAATTATAATTAGGAATTGGTACGATCTATAAGTTTGCCGAAGACCGCAAAGCGCTCAGACCCATAGAAAGTGGCCATTTGGGCCGAACAGTGCGTGCAAAGAGGTGAAAAAGCAAAAATTGCACTTTGTGGGGCGATTTGCGGGGGGAAGGAGGGGTCGGAGGGGTAAATGTCTCATGGCCAAAAAGTCTTATCTCATCAAGATCTAAAACATTGCCGAAGACCGCAAAGCGCTAGCTCGCAATCGAAAAATCGCGATTTTGAAAATTTTCTAAGTGTTGGGCCCCCTAAGGAAAAGTAACAAAAATCACCTTTGGCCCCAATTTTGAGCATGAAGGAGTCGTTTCCGAGGCATGGTGTCTTCGGCAAAAAGTTTCATCTACTCGAGTACTTACGACTAGTCAAATAAAAAATTGAGAAACACAAACGGTATGGCTATGCCGAAGCTCGATACACCCGAAAAAATCAAAAAAAAGTCGAAAATGTCGAAAAATGAGAAAACCCTATATTCGTACTCTACTCGAGCCCTAAATATTGAAAAGTGAAACCCGCGATCGATTTGGAACAAAAAATTGACCTAGGCAAAGTTGTATGACGGTCCGCACCTTTGAAAAATCTGGTAAGTGTATTTTAGACAGACTCGAAAAAAGTCGCCCCGAGTCCCCTTACGTTGAAAATCCGAAAAAGTCGAAATTGTTGAAAATGTTAAAAAGCCTCTTTTGGTGGTCCATGGCACCACTAGATATTGAAAAGTGAGGACCGCGGCCAATCCGGAAGAAAAAGTTAGCTAGGCAAACTTGTATGTCGGTCGATACAAAAAACGGCTCGGTGAGTGTATTTTCGACAGGCTTCAAAAAACAATCCTTTCTCCATACAATTTCAATCGATTTTAAAAATTTCGAGATAGTGCTTTGAAGTCTTCGGCAATAATGTAGAAATCGGGTTTTTAAACACATTTTACTTTTGGGTTTTTTTCGATCCGTCGCTTGGTTCGCCCGCAATCGCGAGAAAACGAAAAAACACGTTTACAAAATTCCGGACGAATTTTGTGAACGCCGTCCATACATTTTCGATCGATTTTTAAAATTTCGAGATAGCGCTTTGGTGTCTTCGGCAACAATGTAGAAATCGGGTTTTTAAACACATTTTACTTTTGGGTTTTTTTCGATCCGACGCTTAGTTCGCGCGCAATCGAGAGAAAACGGAAAAACACGTTTACAAAATTCTGGACGAATTTTGTGAACGCCGTCCATACATTTTCGATCGATTTTTAAAATTTCGAGATAGCGCTTTGGTGTCTTCGGCAATAATGTAGAAATCGGGTTTTTAAACACATTTTACTTTTGGGTTTTTTTCGATCCGTCGCTTGGTTCGCCCGCAATTGAGAGAAAACGGAAAAACACGTTTACAAAATTCCGGACGAATTTTGTGAACGCCGTCCATACATTTTCGATCGATTTTTAAAATTTCGAGATAGCGCTTTGGTGTCTTCGGCAACAATGTAGAAATCGGGTTTTTAAACACATTTTACTTTTGGGTTTTTTTCGATCCGACGCTTAGTTCGCCCGCAATTTAGAGAAAACGGAAAAACACGTTTACAAAATTCCGGACGAATTTTGTGATCGCCGTCCATACATTTTCGATCGATTTTTAAAATTTCGAGATAGCGCTTTGGTGTCTTCGGCAATAATGTAGAAATCGGGTTTTTAAACACATTTTACTTTTGGGTTTTTTTCGATCCGTCGCTTGGTTCGCCCGCAATCGCGAGAAAACGAAAAAACACGTTTACAAAATTCCGGACGAATTTTGTGAACGCCGTCCATACATTTTCGATCGATTTTTAAAATTTCGAGATAGCGCTTTGGTGTCTTCGGCAATAATGTAGAAATCGGGTTTTTAAACACATTTTACTTTTGGGTTTTTTTCGATCCGTCGCTTGGTTCGCCCGCAATCGCGAGAAAACGAAAAAACACGTTTACAAAATTCCGGACGAATTTTGTGAACGCCGTCCATACATTTTCGATCGATTTTTAAAATTTCGAGATAGCGCTTTGGTGTCTTCGGCAATAATGTAGAAATCGGGTTTTTAAACACATTTTACTTTTGGGTTTTTTTCGATCCGACGCATAGTTCGCGCGCAATCGAGAGAAAACGGAAAAACACGTTTACAAAATTCCGGACGAATTTTGTGAACGCCGTCCATACATTTTCGATCGATTTTTAAAATTTCGAGATAGCGCTTTGGTGTCTTCGGCAATAATGTAGAAATCGGGTTTATAAACACATTTTACTTTTGGGTTTTTTTCGATCCGTCGCTTGGTTCGCCCGCAATCGCGAGAAAACGAAAAAACACGTTTACAAAATTCGTCCGGAATTTTGTGATCGCCGTCCATACATTTTCGATCGATTTTTAAAATTTCGAGATAGCGCTTTGGTGTCTTCGGCAATAATGTAGAAATCGGGTGTTAAAACACATTTTACTTTTGGGTTTTTTTCGATCCGTCGCTTGGTTCGCCCGCAATCGCGAGAAAACGGAAAAACACGTTTACAAAATTCCGGACGAATTTTGTGATCGCCGTCCATACATTTTCGATCGATTTTTAAAATTTCGAGATAGCGCTTTGGTGTCTTCGGCAATAATGTAGAAATCGGGTTTTTAAACACATTTTACTTTTGGGTTTTTTTCGATCCGTCGCTTGGTTCGCCCGCAATCGCGAGAAAACGAAAAAACACGTTTACAAAATTCCGGACGAATTTTGTGAACGCCGTCCATACATTTTCGATCGATTTTTAAAATTTCGAGATAGCGCTTTGGTGTCTTCGGCAATAATGTAGAAATCGGGTTTTTAAACACATTTTACTTTTGGGTTTTTTTCGATCCGTCGCTTGGTTCGCCCGCAATCGCGAGAAAACGAAAAAACACGTTTACAAAATTCCGGACGAATTTTGTGAACGCCGTCCATACATTTTCGATCGATTTTTAAAATTTCGAGATAGCGCTTTGGTGTCTTCGGCAATAATGTAGAAATCGGGTTTTTAAACACATTTTACTTTTGGGTTTTTTTCGATCCGACGCTTAGTTCGCCCGCAATTGAGAGAAAACGGAAAAACACGTTTACAAAATTCCGGACGAATTTTGTGATCGCCGTCCATACATTTTCGATCGATTTTTAAAATTTCGAGATAGCGCTTTGGTGTCTTCGGCAATAATGTAGAAATCGGGTTTTTAAACACATTTTACTTTTGGGTTTTTTTCGATCCGTCGCTTGGTTCGCCCGCAATCGCGAGAAAACGAAAAAACACGTTTACAAAATTCGTCCGGAATTTTGTGATCGCCGTCCATACATTTTCGATCGATTTTTAAAATTTCGAGATAGCGCTTTGGTGTCTTCGGCAATAATGTAGAAATCGGGTTTTTAAACACATTTTACTTTTGGGTTTTTTTCGATCCGTCGCTTGGTTCGCCCGCAATCGCGAGAAAACGAAAAAACACGTTTACAAAATTCCGGACGAATTTTGTGAACGCCGTCCATACATTTTCGATCGATTTTTAAAATTTCGAGATAGCGCTTTGGTGTCTTCGGCAACAATGTAGAAATCGGATTTTTAAACACATTTTACTTTTGGGTTTTTTTCGATCCGACGCTTAGTTCGCCCGCAATTGAGAGAAAACGGAAAAACACGTTTACAAAATTCTGGACGAATTTTGTGAACGCCGTCCATACATTTTCGATCGATTTTTAAAATTTCGAGATAGCGCTTTGGTGTCTTCGGCAATAATGTAGAAATCGGGTTTTTAAACACATTTTACTTTTGGGTTTTTTTCGATCCGACGCATAGTTCGCGCGCAATCGAGAGAAAACGGAAAAACACGTTTACAAAATTCCGGACGAATTTTGTGATCGCCGTCCATACATTTTCGATCGATTTTTAAAATTTCGAGATAGCGCTTTGGTGTCTTCGGCAATAATGTAGAAATCGGGTTTTTAAACACATTTTACTTTTGGGTTTTTTTCGATCCGTCGCTTGGTTCGCCCGCAATCGCGAGAAAACGAAAAAACACGTTTACAAAATTCGTCCGGAATTTTGTGATCGCCGTCCATACATTTTCGATCGATTTTTAAAATTTCGAGATAGCGCTTTGGTGTCTTCGGCAATAATGTAGAAATCGGGTTTTTAAACACATTTTACTTTTGGGTTTTTTTCGATCCGACGCTTAGTTCGCCCGCAATTGAGAGAAAACGGAAAAACACGTTTACAAAATTCGTCCGGAATTGTGTGAACGCTCTCCATACATTTTCACCTTTGGGTCGTGAATACCGGCTGACCGATAAGAGATAGCGACTTGTCGTAGAATATTTATATGTTGGACGTTGGAAGACGCAACTTTCATTATATGGGAGCAACCCGGTCAGGGTGCTCCAAGTCGGTCGTTTGGTCGGTTTATGGTTTGGGCCGACCATGTGCTGTACCAGGTTGAGGTACCTTTCATGAATTATAACTCGGTCAGTTTACCACCGAGCGACAAGTTACGCTGAGATTTGGAATGGTATTGAAAGGAACTATTACGGAAAAATACGAACAGAAAATCAGCGTGTTGGTGGGCGAAGCTATTAGTGAAACATAGAGCAACAAGGGTCCAAAAACGAATGAAATGGGACTTGAACCAAGAATAACGGCAAGTTGGAGACGAGGTAGCAAGTTGGCGTAGAATATTTATAAACTGTGCATTATATGGCTAACAAAAAAGTATATGGGGACAAGGCGGTAGCTGGCCCCCAAAGTGGAGATATGGGTGATTCATGTTTTGCACCCAAGTACGAACAAGTATGGTGAAAACAGGGTAAGGTACCAAGTACCATGAATAACTTCGGCTGTAGATGGCCTAGCGAGGCAAAGCGCATATCGTTGGAAAGGTCTTGGGGAGACCTATCTACCCTGAAAGTTTCATGAGGCTGAGTTGAAAGATCACGGAGATATTAGGTGATGATGGTCCAATTCGGGGACCAAGTCGCAGGAAATGGCACTTGACCAAAACCACCCTTGAAAGGTGAATACCGGCTGACCGGTAAGAGAAAGCGACTTGGCGTAGAATATTCATACGTTTGGCAGGTATAGACGCATCTTTCATTATATGGGGGCAACCCGGTCAGGGTGCTTCAAGTCGGTCGTTTGGTCGGTTTATGTTTTGGGCCGACCACGTGGTGTACCAAATTGAGGTACCTTTCATGAATTATAACTCGGTCAGTTTGCCACCGAGCGACGAGTTGCGGGGTGTTTTGGAATGATTTTGAGTGGAACTATCAAGGAAAAATAAAAATAGAAAATCAGCTTGTCCATGGCCGAAGCTATTAGTGAATCATATAGCAAAATGGGTCCAAAAACGAACGAAATGGGACTTGTACCAAGAATAACGGCAAGTTGGAGAAGAGATAGCAAGTTGGCGTAGAACAATTATAAACTGTGCATGGTATGACCAACAAAAAAGTATATGTGGCCCAGGCGGTAGCTGGCCTCCAAAGTGGAGATATGGGTGATTCATGGCTTGCACCCAAGTATGGCAAAAACTGGTAGAGGTACCTTTCATGAATTATAACTCAAGCTGTATGGCACTTAGCGGGACGCTTGACTCTGGTATGGAATAGTCCTGAGTGGGACTATCAAGGAAAAATACGAACAAAAAATAACCATGTCCACGGACGAAGGTATTAGCGAAACTTAGAGCGAAATTGCGACCAAAACGCTGGAAATGGCCCTTGAACCAAGTATACCGTCAAGGCGGTACGAGAAAGCGAGTTGACGTAGAACATTTATAAGTTTGCCTTTACGAGACAAAAGTTTAGTTATATGGGGCCAACCCGCCCAGGGTTGTCCAAGTCGGTCATATGGCTGATCGAAATTTTCGACCAAGTACTGAGAAAACAGGGTAAGGTACCAAGTACCTCGAATAACTTCGGCTGTAGATGTCCGAGCGAAGCAAACGGCATAGCGTTGGAAAGGTCTTGAAGTGCTATAAACACCCTGAAAGTATGAGAACGCTATCTGGAAAACTCGTGGAGATATTAGAGAAACATAGGGCCCAAAAGATACCAAGTCGCAGGAAATGGGCCCTCCAAGAACACCCTAAAATCCCAATTACGGCTAAGTTGCAGGCCAGCTAGCGAAGTGAAATGTTCTAGACATAACTAGAACACGTTGATGCGCAACTTTTTGAATAAGAACTTTTTTCGATATCTGGCCCCCAAAGGGGGGATATGGGCGATCCAACGATTTTTCCAAGTTTCGGTACTTTTTACGGTATCGCTCATAGCTCCGGCTGTACGCAAGCAAATGGCAACCTAAGATATGATTTGGAAAGGTAAAGAGTAGTACTAACTTACGTTAGAACACAGCGAAGCGCTATCGGTTCATGGCAAGGCCGATATAAGCAGTCAAAAATGAAAAATGTTGACAAAATGAACAAAAATTACCTTGGTACGCGAATAGTGGCCAGGGATGAAGAGGTACGAAGGTGGTGGGGAATAATTAAAATTAGGAATTGGTACGATCTATAAGTTTGCCGAAGACCGCAAAGCGCTCAGACCCATAGAAAGTGGCCATTTGGGCCGAACAGTGCGTGCAAAGAGGTGAAAAAGCAAAAATTGCACTTTGTGGGGCGATTTGCGGGGGGAAGGAGGGGTCGGAGGGGTAAATGTCTCATGGCCAAAAAGTCTTATCTCATCAAGATCTAAAACATTGCCGAAGACCGCAAAGCGCTAGCTCGCAATCGAAAAATCGCGATTTTGAAAATTTTCTAAGTGTTGGGCCCCCTAAAGAAAAGTAACAAAAATCACCTTTGGCCCCAATTTTGAGCATGAAGGAGTCGTTTCCGAGGCATGGTGTCTTCGGCAAAAAGTTTCATCTACTCGAGTACTTACGACTAGTCAAATAAAAAATTGAGAAACACAAACGGTATGGCTATGCCGAAGCTCGATACACCCGAAAAAATCAAAAAAAAGTCGAAAATGTCGAAAAATGAGAAAACCCTATATTCGTACTCTACTCGAGCCCTAAATATTGAAAAGTGAAACCCGCGATCGATTTGGAACAAAAAATTGACCTAGGCAAAAATGTATGACGTTCCGCACCTTTGAAAAATCTGGTAAGTGTATTTTAGACAGACTCGAAAAAAGTCGCCCCGAGTCCCCTTACGTTGAAAATCCGAAAAAGTCGAAATTGTTGAAAATGTTAAAAAGCCTCTTTTGGTGGTCCATGGCACCACTAGATATTGAAAAGTGAGGTCCGCGGCCAATCCGGAAGAAAAAGTTAGCTAGGCAAACTTGTATGTCGGTCGATACAAAAAACGGCTCGGTGAGTGTATTTTCGACAGGCTTCAAAAAACAATCCTTTCTCCATACAATTTCAATCGATTTTTAAAATTTCGAGATAGCGCTTTGGTGTCTTCGGCAATAATGTAGAAATCGGGTTTAAAAACACATTTTACTTTTGGGTTTTTTTCGATCCGTCGCTTGGTTCGCCCGCAATCGCGAGAAAACGAAAAAACACGTTTACAAAATTCCGGACGAATTTTGTGAACGCCGTCCATACATTTTCGATCGATTTTTAAAATTTCGAGATAGCGCTTTAGTGTCTTCGGCAATAATGTAGAAATCGGGTTTTAAAACACATTTTACTTTTGGGTTTTTTTCGATCCGTCGCTTGGTTCGCCCGCAATCGCGAGAAAACGAAAAAACACGTTTACAAAATTCGTCCGGAATTTTGTGATCGCCGTCCATACATTTTCGATCGATTTTTAAAATTTCGAGATAGCGCTTTAGTGTCTTCGGCAATAATGTAGAAATCGGGTTTTTAAACACATTTTACTTTTGGGTTTTTTTCGATCCGTCGCTTGGTTCGCCCGCAATCGCGAGAAAACGAAAAAACACGTTTACAAAATTCTAGACGAATTTTGTGAACGCCGTCCATACATTTTCGATCGATTTTTAAAATTTCGAGATAGCGCTTTGGTGTCTTCGGCAATAATGTAGAAATCGGGTTTTTAAACACATTTTACTTTTGGGTTTTTTTCGATCCGTCGCTTAGTTCGCCCGCAATTGAGAGAAAACGGAAAAACACGTTTACAAAATTCGTCCGGAATTGTGTGAACGCTCTCCATACATTTTCACCTTTGGGTCGTGAATACCGGCTGACCGATAAGAGATAGCGACTTGTCGTAGAATATTTATATGTTGGACGTTGGAAGACGCAACTTTCATTATATGGGAGCAACCCGGTCAGGGTGCTCCAAGTCGGTCGTTTGGTCGGTTTATGGTTTGGGCCGACCATGTGCTGTAGCAGGTAGAGGTACCTTTCATGAATTATAACTCGGTCAGTTTGCCACCGAGCGACAAGTTGCGGTTTGATTTGGAATGGTATTGAAAGGAACTATTACGGAAAAATACGAATAGAAAATCAGCATGTTGGTGGGCGAAGCTATTAGTGAAACATAGAGCAACAAAGGTCCAAAAACGAATGAAATGGGACTTGGACCAAGAATAGCGGCAAGTTGGAGACGAGGTAGCAAGTTGACGTAGAATATTTATAAACTGTGCATGATATGACCAACAAAAAAGTATATGGGGACAAGGCGGTAGCTGGCCTCCAAAGTTGAGATATGAGTGATTCATGTTTTGCACCCAAGTACGAACAAGTATGGTGAAAACAGGGTAAGGTACCAAGTACCATGAATAACTTCGGCTGTAGATGGCCTAGCGAGACAATTGGCATATCGTTGGAAAGGTCTTGGGGAGACCTATCTACCCTGAAAGTTTCATGACGCTGAATTGAAAGACCACGGAGATATTAGGTGATGATGGTCCAATTCGGGGACCAAGTCGCAGGAAATGGCACTTGACCTAAATCACCCTTGAAAGGTGAATACCGGCTGAACGGTAAGAGATAGCGACTTGTCTTAGAATATTTATATGTTGGACGTTGGAAGACGCAACTTTCATTATATGGGAGCAACCCGGTCAGGGTGCTCCAAGTCGGTCGTTTGGTCGGTTTATGATTTTGGCCGACCATGTGCTGTACCAGGTAGAGTTACCTTTCATGAATTATAACTCGGTCAGTTTGCCACCGAGCGACAAGTTGCGTTGTGTTTTGGAATGATCTTAAGTGGGACTATCAGGGAAAAATACAAATAAAAAATCAGCTTGTCAATGGCCGAAGCTATTAGTGAAACATATAGCAAAATGGGTCCGAAAACGAATGAAATGGGACTTGGACCAAGAATAACTGCAAGTTGGAGAAGAGATAGTAAGTTGGCGTTGAACAATTATTTTTGGTGCATGGTATGACCAACAAAAAAGTATATGAGGCCAAGGTGCTGGCTGGCCTCCAAAGTGGAGATATGGGCGATCCAAAGTTTGTACCCAAGTACGAACAAGTATGGAAAAAACAGGGTAAGGTACCAAGTAACATTAATAACTTCGGCTGTAGATGGCCGAGCGAGGCAAACGGCATACCGTTGGAAATGTCTCGGGGAGACCTATCTGCCCTGAAAGTTTCATGAGGCTGAGTTGAAAGACCACGGAGATATTAGGTGATGATGGTCCAATTCGGCGACCAAGTCGCAGGAAATGGCACTTGCCCAAAATCACCCTTGGAAGGTGGATACCGGCTTACCGGTAAGAGATAGCGACTTGGCGTAGAATATTCATAAATTGGACGTGTAGAGACGCAAATTTTATTATATGGGAGCAACCCGGTCAGGGTGCTTCAAGTCGGTCGTTTGGTCGGTTTATGTTTTGGGCCGACCACGTGGTGTACCAAATTGAGGTACCTTTCATGAATTATAACTCGGTCAGTTTGCCACCGAGCGACGAGTTGCGGGGTGTTTTGGAATGATTTTGAGTGGAACTATCAAGGAAAAATAAAAATAGAAAATCAGCTTGTCCATGGCCGAAGCTATTAGTGAATCATATAGCAAAATGGGTCCAAAAACGAACGAAATGGGACTTGGACCAAGAATAACGGCAAGTTGGGGAAGAGATAGCAAGTTGACGTAGAACAATTATAAACTGTGCATGGTATGACCAACAAAAAAGTATATGTGGCCCAGGCGGTAGCTGGCCTCCAAAGTGGAGATATGGGTGATTCATGGTTTGCACCCAAGTATGGCAAAAACTGGTAGAGGTACCTTTCATGAATTATAACTCAGGCTGTATGGCACTTAGCGGGACGTTCGACTCTGGTATGGAATAGTCCTGAGTGGGACTATCAAGGAAAAATACGAACAAAAAATAACCATGTCCACGGACGAAGGTATTAGCGAAACTTAGAGCGAAATTGCGACCAAGTCGCTGGAAATGGCCCTTGAACCAAGTATACCGTCAAGGCGGTACAAGATAGCGAGTTGACGTGGAACATTTATAAGTTTGCCTTTACGAGACGAAAGTTTAATTGTATGGGGCCAACCCGCCCAGGGTTGTCCAAGTCGGTCATATGGCTGATCGAAATTTTCGACCAAGTACTGAGAAAACAGGGTAAGGTACCGTGTACCTCGAATAACTTCGGCTGTAGATGTCCGAGCGAAGCAAACGGCATAGCGTTGGAAAGGTCTTAAAGTGCTTTAAACACCCTGAAAGTATGAGAACGCTATCTGGAAAACTCGTGGAGATATCAGAGAAACATAGGGCCCAAAAGATACCAAGTCGCAGGAAATGGGCCCTCCAAGAACACCCTAAAATCCCAATTAAGGCTAAGTTGCAGGCCAGCTAGCGAAGTAAAATGTTAGAGGCATAACTAGAACACAATAATGCGCAACTTTTTGAAACAGAACTTTTTTCGATATCTGGCCCCCAAAGGGGGGATATGGGCGATCCAAGGATTTTTCCAAGTTTCGGTACTTTTTACGGTATCGCTCATAGCTCCGGCTGTATGCAAGCAAATGGCAACCTAAGACATGATTTGGAAAGGATAAGAGTAGTACTAACTTACAATAGAACACAGCGAAGCGCTATCGGTTCATGGCAAGGCCGATATAAGCAGTCAAAAATGAAAAATGTTGACAAAATGAACAAAAATTACCTTGGTACGCGAATAGCGGCCAGGGATGAAGAGGTACGAAGGTGGGTTGGAATAATTATAATTAGGAATTGGTACGATCTATAAGTTTGCCGAAGACCGCAAAGCGCTCAGACCCATAGAAAGTGGCCATTTGGGCCGAACAGTGCGTGCAAAGAGGTGAAAAAGCAAAAATTGCACTTTGTGGGGCGATTTGCGGGGGGAAGGAGGGGTCGGAGGGGTAAATGTCTCATGGGCAAAAAGTCTTATCTCATCAAGATCTAAAACATTGCCAAAGACCGCAAAGCGCTAGCTCGCAATCGAAAAATCGCGATTTTGAAAATTTTCCAAGTGTTGGGCCCCCTAAGGAAAAGTAACAAAAATCACCTTTGGCCCCAATTTTGAGCATGAAGGAATCGTTTCCGAGGCATGGTGTCTTCGGCAAAAAGTTTCATCTACTCGAGTACTTACGACTAGTCAAATAAAAAATTGAGAAACACAAACGGTATGGCTATGCCGAAGCTCGATACACCCGAAAAAATCCCAAAAAAGTCGAAAATGTCGAAAAATGAGAAAACCCTATATTCGTACTCTACTCGAGCCCTAAATATTGAAAAGTGAAACCCGCGATCGATTTGGAACAAAAAATTGACCTAGGCAAAGTTGTATGACGGTCCGCACCTTTGAAAAATCTGGTAAGTGTATTTTAGACAGACTCGAAAAAAGTCGCCCCGAGTCCCCTTACGTTGAAAATCCGAAAAAGTCGAAATTGTTGAAAATGTTAAAAAGCCTCTTTTGGTGGTCCATGGCACCACTAGATATTGAAAAGTGAGGTCCGCGGCCAATCCGGAAGAAAAAGTTAGCTAGGCAAACTTGTTTGTCGGTCGATACAAACAACGGCTCGGTGAGTGTATTTTCGACAGGCTTCAAAAAACAATCCTTTCTCCATACAATTTCAATCGATTTTAAAAATTTCGAGATAGCGCTTTGAAGTCTTCGGCAATAATGTAGAAATCGGGTTTTTAAACACATTTTACTTTTGGGTTTTTTTCGATCCGTCGCTTGGTTCGCCCGCAATCGCGAGAAAACGAAAAAACACGTTTACAAAATTCCGGACGAATTTTGTGAACGCCGTCCATACATTTTCGATCGATTTTCAAAATTTCGAGATAGCGCTTTGGTGTCTTCGGCAATAATGTAGAAATCGGGTTTTTAAACACATTTTACTTTTGGGATTTTTTCGATCCGTCGCTTGGTTCGCCCGCAATCGCGAGAAAACGAAAAAACACGTTTACAAAATTCGTCCGGAATTTTGTGATCGCCGTCCATACATTTTCGATCGATTTTTAAAATTTCGAGATAGCGCTTTGGTGTCTTCGGCAATAATGTAGAAATCGGGTTTTTAAACACATTTTACTTTTGGGTTTTTTTCGATCCGACGCATAGTTCGCGCGCAATCGAGAGAAAACGAAAAAACACGTTTACAAAATTCGTCCGGAATTTTGTGATCGCCGTCCATACATTTTCGATCGATTTTTAAAATTTCGAGATAGCGCTTTGGTGTCTTCGGCAATAATGTAGAAATCGGGTTTTTAAACACATTTTACTTTTGGGTTTTTTTCGATCCGTCGCTTGGTTCGCCCGCAATCGCGAGAAAACGAAAAAACACGTTTACAAAATTCGTCCGGAATTTTGTGATCGCCGTCCATACATTTTCGATCGATTTTTAAAATTTCGAGATAGCGCTTTGGTGTCTTCGGCAACAATGTAGAAATCGGATTTTTAAACACATTTTACTTTTGGGTTTTTTTCGATCCGACGCTTAGTTCGCCCGCAATTGAGAGAAAACGGAAAAACACGTTTACAAAATTCTGGACGAATTTTGTGAACGCCGTCCATACATTTTCGATCGATTTTTAAAATTTCGAGATAGCGCTTTGGTGTCTTCGGCAATAATGTAGAAATCGGGTTTTTAAACACATTTTACTTTTGGGTTTTTTTCGATCCGACGCATAGTTCGCGCGCAATCGAGAGAAAACGAAAAAACACGTTTACAAAATTCGTCCGGAATTTTGTGATCGCCGTCCATACATTTTCGATCGATTTTTAAAATTTCGAGATAGCGCTTTGGTGTCTTCGGCAATAATGTAGAAATCGGGTTTTTAAACACATTTTACTTTTGGGTTTTTTTCGATCCGACGCTTAGTTCGCCCGCAATTGAGAGAAAACGGAAAAACACGTTTACAAAATTCCGGACGAATTTTGTGAACGCCGTCCATACATTTTCGATCGATTTTTAAAATTTCGAGATAGCGCTTTGGTGTCTTCGGCAATAATGTAGAAATCGGGTTTTTAAACACATTTTACTTTTGGGTTTTTTTCGATCCGACGCTTAGTTCGCCCGCAATTGAGAGAAAACGGAAAAACACGTTTACAAAATTCGTCCGGAATTTTGTGAACGCTCTCCATACATTTTCACCTTTGGGTCGTGAATACCGGCTGACCGATAAGAGATAGCGACTTGTCGTAGAATATTTATATGTTGGACGTTGGAAGACGCAACTTTCATTATATGGGAGCAACCCGGTCAGGGTGCTCCAAGTCGGTCGTTTGGTCGGTTTACGGTTTGGGCCGACCATGTGCTGTACCAGGTTGAGGTACTTTTCATGAATTATAACTCGGTCAGTTTGCCTCCGAGCGACAATCTACGGTGTGATTTGGAATGGTCCTGAGTGGGACTATCAAGGAAAAATACGCAAAGAAATTCAGCATGTTGGTGGGCGAAGCTATTAGCGAAACATGGAGCAACAAGGGTCCAAAAACGAATGAAATGGGACTTGGACCAAGAATAACTGCAAGTTGGAGAAGAGATAGCAAGTTGGCGTAGAATATTTATAAACTGTGCATAATATGACCAACAAAAAAATATATGGGGCCAAGGCGGTAGCTGGCCCCCAAAGTGGAGATATGGGTGATTCATGTTTTGCACCCAAGTACGAACAAGTATGGTGAAAACAGGGTAAGGTACCAAATACCATGAATAACTTCGGCTGTCGATGGCCGAGCGAGGCAAAGCGCATATCGTTGGAAAGGTCTTGGGGAGACCTATCTACCCTGAAAGTTTCATGAGGCTGAGTGGAAAGACCACGGAGATATTAGGTGATGATGGTCCAATTCGGGGACCAAGTCGCAGGAAATGGCACTTGACCAAAATCACCCTTGAAAGATGAATACCGGCTGACCGGTAAGAGATAGCGACTTGTCGTAGAATATTTATAAGTTGGACGTTGGAAGACGCAAATTTCATTATATGGGAGCAACCCGGTCAGGGTGCTCCAAGTCGGTCGTTTGGTCGGTTTATGGTTTGGGCCGACCATGTGCTGTAGCAGGTAGAGGTACCTTTCATGAATTATAACTCGGTAAGTTCGCCACCGAGCGACAAGTTGCGGTATGATTTGGAATGGTCTTGAAAGGAACTATTACGGAAAAATACGAATAGGAAATCAGCATGTTGGTGGGCGAAGCTATTAGTGAAACATTGAGCAACAAGGGTCCAAAAACGAATGAAATGGGACTTGAACCAAGAATAACGGCAAGTTGGAGACGAGGTAGCAAGTTGGCGTAGAATATTTATAAATTGTGCATAACATAACCAACAAAAAAGTATATGGGGACAAGGCGGTAGCTGGCCCCCAAAGTGGAGATATGGGTGATTCATGTTTTGCACCCAAGTACGAACAAGTATGGTGAAAACAGGGTAAGGTACCAAGTACCATGAATAACTTCGGCTGTAGATGGCCTAGCGAGACAATTGGCATATCGTTGGAAAGGTCTTGGGGAGACCTATCTACCCTGAAAGTTTTATGAGGCTGAATTGAAAGACCACGGAGATATTAGGTGATGATGGTCCAATTCGGGGACCAAGTCGCAGGAAATGGCACTTGACCAAAATCACCCTTGAAAGGTGATTACCGGCTGACCGATAAGAGATAGCGACTTGTCGTAGAATATTTATATGTTGGACGTTGGAAGACGCAACTTTCATTATATGGGGGCAACCCAGTCAGGGTGCTCCAAGTCGGTCGTTTGGTCGGTTTATGTTTTGGGCCGACCATGTGCTGTACCAGGTAGAGGTACCTTTCATGAATTATAACTCGGTCAGTTTGCCACCGAGCGACAAGTTGCGTTGTGTTTTGGAATGATCTTAAGTGGGACTATCAAGGAAAAATACAAATAAAAAATCAGCTTGTCAATGGCCGAAGCTATTAGTGAAACATATAGCAAAATGGGTCCGAAAACGAATGAAATGGGACTTGGACCAAGAATAACTGCAAGTTGGAGAAGAGATAGCAAGTTGGCGTATAACAATTATATTTGGTGCATGGTATGACCAACAAAAAAGTATATGAGACCAAGGTGCTGGCTGGCCTCCAAAGTGGAGATATGGGCGATCCAAAGTTTGTACCCAAGTATGGCAAAAACTGGTAGAGGTACCTTTCATGAATTACTGCTTAGGCTGTATGGCACTTAGCGGGACGCTTGGCTCTGGTATGGAATAGTCTTGAGTGGGACTATCAAGAAAAAATACGAACAAAAAATCACCATGTCCACGGACGAAGGTATTAGCGAAACTTAGAGCGAAATTGCGACCAAGTCGCTGGAAATGGCCCTTGAACCAAGTATACCGTCAAGGCGGTACGAGATAGCGAGTTGACGTAGAACATTTATAAGTTTGCCTTTACGAGACGAAAGTTTAGTTGTATGGGGCCAACCCGCCCAGGGTTGTCCAAGTCGGTCATATGGCTGATCGAAATTTTCGACCAAGTACTGAGAAAACAGGGTAAGGTACCAAGTACCTCAAATAACTTCGGCTGTAGATGTCCGAGCGAAGCAAACGGTATAGCGTTGGAAAGGTCTTGAAGTGCTTTAAACACCCTGAAAGTATGAGAACGCTATCTGGAAAACTCGTGGAGATATTAGCGAAACATAGGGCCCAAAAGATACCAAGTCGCAGGAAATGGGCCCTCCAAGAACACCCCAAAATCCCAATTACGGCTACGTTGCAGGCCAGCTAGCGAAGTGAAATGTTCTAGACATAACTAGAACACGTTGATGCGCAACTTTTTGAATAAGATTTTTTTTCGATATCTGGCCCCCAAAGGGGGGATATGGGCGATCCAAGGATTTTTCCAAGTTTCGGTACTTTTTACGGTATCGCTCATAGCTCCGGCTGTATGCAAGCAAATGGCAACCTAAGACATGATTTGGAAAGAATAAGAGTAGTACTAACTTACGTTAGAACACAGCGAAGCGCTATCGGTTCATGGCAAGGCCGATATAAGCAGTCAAAGATGAAAAATGTTGACAAAATGAACAAAAATTACCTTGGTACGCGAATAGTGGCCAGGGATGAAGAGGTACGAAGGTGGTGGGGAATAATTATAATTAGGAATTGGTACGATCTATAAGTTTGCCGAAGACCGCAAAGC
This sequence comes from Anopheles coustani, assembly GCF_943734705.1. Lineage (NCBI taxonomy): Eukaryota > Metazoa > Arthropoda > Insecta > Diptera > Culicidae > Anopheles > Anopheles coustani. The sequence continues at coordinate 217,425 of NW_026525131.1, read as the reverse complement.
GCTCAGACCCATAGAAAGTGGCCATTTGGGCCGAACAGTGCGTGCAAAGAGGTGAAAAAGCAAAAATTGCACTTTGATGGGCGATTTGCGGGGGGAAGGAGGGGTCGGAGGGGTAAATGTCTCATGGCCAAAAAGTCTTATCTCATCAAGATCTAAAACATTGCCGAAGACCGCAAAGCGCTAGCTCGCAATCGAAAAATCGCGATTTTGAAAATTTTCTAAGTGTTGGGCCCCCTAAGGAAAAGTAACAAAAATCACCTTTGGCCCCAATTTTGAGCATGAAGGAGTCGTTTCCGAGGCATGGTGTCTTCGGCAAAAAGTTTCATCTACTCGAGTACTTACGACTAGTCAAATAAAAAATTGAGAAACACAAACGGTATGGCTATGCCGAAGCTCGATACACCCGAAAAAATCCCAAAAAAGTCGAAAATGTCGAAAAATGAGAAAACCCTATATTCGTACTCTACTCGAGCCCTAAATATTGAAAAGTGAAACCCGCGATCGATTTGGAACAAAAAATTGACCTAGGCAAAAATGTATGACGTTCCGCACCTTTGAAAAATCTGGTAAGTGTATTTTAGACAGACTCGAAAAAAGTCGCCCCGAGTCCCCTTACGTTGAAAATCCGAAAAAGTCGAAATTGTTGAAAATGTTAAAAAGCCTCTTTTGGTGGTCCATGGCACCACTAGATATTGAAAAGTGAGGTCCGCGGCCAATCCGGAAGAAAAAGTTAGCTAGGCAAACTTGTATGTCGGTCGATACAAAAAACGGCTCGGTGAGTGTATTTTCGACAGGCTTCAAAAAACAATCCTTTCTCCATACAATTTCAATCGATTTTTAAAATTTCGAGATAGCGCTTTGGTGTCTTCGGCAATAATGTAGAAATCGGGTTTTTAAACACATTTTACTTTTGGGTTTTTTTCGATCCGTCGCTTGGTTCGCCCGCAATCGCGAGAAAACGAAAAAACACGTTTACAAAATTCGTCCGGAATTTTGTGATCGCCGTCCATACATTTTCGATCGATTTTTAAAATTTCGAGATAGCGCTTTGGTGTCTTCGGCAATAATGTAGAAATCGGGTTTTTAAACACATTTTACTTTTGGGTTTTTTTCGATCCGTCGCTTGGTTCGCCCGCAATCGCGAGAAAACGAAAAAACACGTTTACAAAATTCCGGACGAATTTTGTGAACGCCGTCCATACATTTTCGATCGATTTTTAAAATTTCGAGATAGCGCTTTGGTGTCTTCGGCAATAATGTAGAAATCGGGTTTTTAAACACATTTTACTTTTGGGTTTTTTTCGATCCGACGCATAGTTCGCGCGCAATCGCGAGAAAACGAAAAAACACGTTTACAAAATTCGTCCGGAATTTTGTGATCGCCGTCCATACATTTTCGATCGATTTTTAAAATTTCGAGATAGCGCTTTGGTGTCTTCGGCAATAATGTAGAAATCGGGTTTTTAAACACATTTTACTTTTGGGTTTTTTTCGATCCGACGCATAGTTCGCGCGCAATCGAGAGAAAACGGAAAAACACGTTTACAAAATTCTGGACGAATTTTGTGAACGCCGTCCATACATTTTCGATCGATTTTTAAAATTTCGAGATAGCGCTTTGGTGTCTTCGGCAATAATGTAGAAATCGGGTTTTTAAACACATTTTAATTTTGGGTTTTTTTCGATCCGACGCATAGTTCGCGCGCAATCGCGAGAAAACGAAAAAACACGTTTACAAAATTCGTCCGGAATTTTGTGATCGCCGTCCATACATTTTCGATCGATTTTTAAAATTTCGAGATAGCGCTTTGGTGTCTTCGGCAATAATGTAGAAATCGGGTTTTTAAACACATTTTACTTTTGGGTTTTTTTCGATCCGTCGCTTGGTTCGCCCGCAATCGCGAGAAAACGAAAAAACACGTTTACAAAATTCCGGACGAATTTTGTGAACGCCGTCCATACATTTTCACCTTTGGGTCGTGAATACCGGCTGACCGATAAGAGATAGCGACTTGTCGTAGAATATTTATATGTTGGACGTTGGAAGACGCAACTTTCATTATATGGGAGCAACCCGGTCAGGGTGCTCCAAGTCGGTCGTTTGGTCGGTTTATGGTTTGGGCCGACCATGTGCTGTAGCAGGTAGAGGTACCTTTCATGAATTATAACTCGGTCAGTTTGCCACCGAGCGACAAGTTGCGTTGTGTTTTGGAATGATCTTAAGTGGGACTATCAAGGAAAAATACAAATAAAAAATCAGCTTGTCAATGGCCGAAGCTATTAGTGAAACATATAGCAAAATGGGTCCGAAAACGAATGAAATGGGACTTGGACCAAGAATAACTGCAAGTTGGAGAAGAGATAGCAAGTTGGCGTAGAACAATTATATTTGGTGCATGGTATGACCAACAAAAAAGTATATGAGGCCAATGTGCTGGCTGGCCTCCAAAGTGGAGATATGGGCGATCCAAAGTTTGTACCCAAGTACGAACAAGTATGGAAAAAACAGGGTAAGGTACCAAGAACCATTAATAACTTCGGCTGTAGATGGCCGAGCCAGACAAACGGCATACCGTTGGAAAGGTCTTGGGGAGACCTATCTACCCTGAAAGTTTCATGAGGCTGAGTTGAAAGACCACGGAGATATTAGGTGATGATGGTCCAATTCGGGGACCAAGTCGCAGGAAATGGCACTTGACCAAAATCACCCTTGAAAGATGAATACCGGCTGACCGGTAAGAGATAGCGACTTGTCGTAGAATATTTATATGTTGGACGTTGGAAGACGCAACTTTCATTATATGGGAGCAACCCGGTCAGGGTGCTCCAAGTCGGTCGTTTGGTCGGTTTATGATTTGGGCCGACCATGTGCTGTAGCAGGTAGAGGTACCTTTCATGAATTATAACTCGGTCAGTTTGCCTCCGAGCGACAATCTACGGTGTGATTTGGAATGGTCCTGAGTGGGACTATCAAGGAAAAATACGCAAAGAAATTCAGCATGTTGGTGGGCGAAGCTATTAGCGAAACATGGAGCAACAAGGGTCCAAAAACGAATGAAATGGGACTTGGACCAAGAATAACGGCAAGTTGGAGACGAGTTAGCAAGTTGGCGTAGAATATTTATAAACTGTGCATAATATGACCAACAAAAAAGTATATGAGGCCAAGGTGCTGGCTGGCCTCCAAAGTGGAGACATGGGCGATCCAAAGTTTGTACCCAAGTACGAACAAGTATGGAAAAAACAGGGTAAGGTACCAAGTACCATTAATAACTTCGGCTGTAGATGGCCGAGCAAGACAAACGGCATACCGTTGGAAAGGTCTTGGGGAGACCTATCTACCCTAAAAGTTTCATGGGGCTGAGTTGAAAGACCACGGAGATATTAGGTGATGATGGTCCAATTCGGGGACCAAGTCGCAGGAAATGGCACTTGACCAAAATCACCCTTGAAAGATGAATACCGGCTGACCGGTAAGAGATAGCGACTTGTCGTAGAATATTTATATGTTGGACGTTGGAAGACGCAACTTTCATTATATGGGAGCAACCCGGTCAGGGTGCTCCAAGTCGGTCGTTTGGTCGGTTTATGATTTGGGCCGACCATGTGCTGTACCAGGTAGAGGTACCTTTCATGAATTATAACTCGGTCAGTTTGCCACCGAGCGACAAGTTGCAGTGTGTTTTGGAATGGTCTTGATTGAAACTATTACGGAAAAATACGAATAGAAAATCAGCATGTTGGTGGGCGAAGCTATTAGTGAAACATAGAGCAACAAGGGTTCAAAAACTAATGAAATGAGACTTGGACCAAGAATAACGGCAAGTTGGAGACGAGGTAGCAAGTTGGCGTAGAATATTTATAAATTGTGCATAATATGACCAACAAAAAAGTATATGGGGACAAGGCGGTAGCTGGCCCCCAAAGTGGAGATATGGGTGATTCATGTTTTGCACCCAAGTACGAACAAGTATGGTGAAAACAGGGTAAGGTACCAACTACCATTAATAACTTCGGCTGTAGATGGCCGAGCAAGACAAACGGCATACCGTTGGAAAGGTCTTGGGGAGACCTATCTACCCTGAAAGTTTCATGAGGCTGAGTTGAAAGACCATGGAGATTTTAGGTGATGATGGTCCAATTCGGGGACCAAGTCGCAGGAAATGGCACTTGACCAAAATCACCCTTGAAAGATGAATACCGGCTGACCAGTAAGAGATAGCGACTTGTCGTAGAATATTTATATGTTGGACGTTGGAAGACGCAACTTTCATTATATGGGAGCAACCCGGTCAGGGTGCTCCAAGTCGGTCGTTTGGTCGGTTTATGGTTTGGGCCGACCATGTGCTGTACCAGGTAGAGGTACCTTTCATGAATTATAACTCGGTCAGTTTGCCACCGACCGACAAGTCACGGTGTGATTTAGAATGGTCTTGATTGGAACTATTACGGAAAAATACGAATAGAAAATCCGCATGTTGGTGGGCGAAGCTATTAGTGAATCATATAGCAAAATGGGTCCAAAAACGAACGAAATGGGACTTGGACCAAGAATAACGGCAAGTTGGAGAAGAGATAGCAAGTTGGCGTAGAACAATTATAAACTGTGCATGGTATGACCAACAAAAAAGTATATGGGGACAAGGCGGTAGCTGGCCCCCAAAGTGGAGAGATGGGTGATTCATGTTTTGCACCCAAGTACGAACAAGTATGGTGAAAACAGGGTAAGGTACCAAGTACCATGAATAACTTCGGCTGTCGATGGCCTAGCGAGACAATTGGCATATCGTTGGAAAGGTCTTGGGGAGACCTATCTACCCTGAAAGTTTCATGTCGCTGAATTGAAAGACCACGGAGATATTAGGTGATGATGGTCCAATTCGGGGACCAAGTCGCAGGAAATGGCACTTGACCAAAATCACCCTTGAAAGATGAATACCGGCTGACCGGTAAGAGATAGCGACTTGTCGTAGAATATTTATATGTTGGACGTTGGAAGACGCAACTTTGATTATATGGGAGCAACCCGGTCAGGGTGCTCCAAGTCGGTCGTTTGGTCGGTTTATGATTTGGGCCGACCATGTGCTGTACCAGGTAGAGGTACCTTTCATGAATTATAACTCGGTCAGTTTTTCACCGAGCGACAAGTTACGCTGTGATTTGGAATGGTCTTGAGTAAAACTATTACGGAAAAATACGAATAGAAAATCAGCATGTTGGTGGGCGAAGCTATTAGTGAAACATATAGCAAAATGGGTCCGAAAACGAATGAAATGGGACTTGGACCAAGAATAACCGCAAGTTGTAGACGAGGTAGCAAGTTGGCGTAGAATATTTATAAACTGTGCATAATATGACCAACAAAAAAGTATATGGGGACAAGGCGGTAGCTGGCCTCCAAAGTGGAGATATGGGTGATTCATGTTTTGCACCCAAGTACGAACAAGTATGGTAAAAACAGGGTAAGGTACCAAGTACCATGAATAACTTCGGCTGTAGATGGCCTAGCGAGACAATTTCTATATCGTTGGAAAGGTCTTGGGGAGACCTATCTACCCTGAAAGTTTCATGAGGCTGAGTGGAAAGACCACGGAGATATTAGGTGATGATGGTCCAATTCGGGGACCAAGTCGCAGGAAATGGCACTTGACCAAAATCACCCTTGAAAGATGAATACCGGCTGACCGGTAAGAGATAGCGACTTGTCGTAGAATATTTATATGTTGGACGTTGGAAGACGCAACTTTGATTATATGGGAGCAACCCGGTCAGGGTGCTCCAAGTCGGTCGTTTGGTCGGTTAATGATTTGGGCCGACCATGTGCTGTACCAGGTAGAGGTACCTTTCATGAATTATAACTCGGTCATTTCGCCACCAAGCGACAAGTTGCGTTGTGTTTTGGAATGATCTTAAGTGGGACTATCAAGGAAAAATACAAATAAAAAATCAGCTTGTCAATGGCCGAAGCTATTAGTGAAACATATAGCAAAATGGGTCCGAAAACGAATGAAATGGGACTTGGACCAAGAATAACGGCAAGTTAGAGACGAGTTAGCAAGTTGGCGTAGAACAATTATATTTGGTGCATGGTATGACCAACAAAAAAGTATATGAGGCCAAGGTGCTGGCTGGCCTCCAAAGTGGAGATATGGGCGATTCAAAGTTTGTACCCAAGTACGAACAAGTATGGAAAAAACAGGGTAAGGTACCAAGTACCATTAATAACTTCGGCTGTAGATGGCCGAGCAAGACAAACGGCATACCGTTGGAAAGGTCTTGGGGAGACCTATCTACCCTGAAAGTTTCATGAGGCTGAGTGGAAAGACCACGGAGATATTAGGTGATGATGGTCCAATTCGGGGACCAAGTCGCAGGAAATGGCACTTGACCAAAATCACCCTTGAAAGATGAATACCGGCTGACCGGTAAGAGATAGCGACTTGTCGTAGAATATTTATATGTTGGACGTTTGAAGACGCAACTTTCATTATATGGGAGCAACCCGGTCAGGGTGCTCCAAGTCGGTCGTTTGGTCGGTTTATGATTTGGGCCGACCATGTGCTGTACCAGGTAGAGGTACCTTTCATGAATTATAACTCGGTCAGTTTGCCACCGACCGACAAGTCACAGTGTAATTTAGAATGGTCATGATAGGAACTATTACGGAAAAATACGAATAGAAAATCAGCATGTTGGTGGGCGAAGCTATTAGTGAAACATAGAGCAACAAGGGTCCAAAAACGAATGAAATGAGACTTGGACCAAGAATAACCGCAAGTTGTAGACGAGGTAGCAAGTTTGCGTAGAATATTTATAAACTGTGCATAATATGACCAACAAAAAAGTATATGGGGACAAGGCGGTAGCTGGCCTCCAAAGTGGAGATATGGGTGATTCATGTTTTGCACCCAAGTACGAACAAGTATGGTAAAAACAGGGTAAGGTACCAAGTACCATGAATAACTTCGGCTGTAGATGGCCTAGCGAGACAATTGGCATATCGTTGGAAAGGTCTTGGGGAGACCTATCTACCCTGAAAGTTTTATGAGGCTGAATTGAAAGACCACGGAGATATTAGGTGATGATGGTCCAATTCGGGGACCAAGTCGCAGGAAATGGCACTTGACCAAAATCACCCTTGAAAGGTGATTACCGGCTGACCGATAAGAGATAGCGACTTGTCGTAGAATATTTATATGTTGGACGTTGGAAGACGCAACTTTCATTATATGGGGGCAACCCAGTCAGGGTGCTCCAAGTCGGTCGTTTGGTCGGTTTATGTTTTGGGCCGACCATGTGCTGTACCAGGTAGAGGTACCTTTCATGAATTATAACTCGGTAATTTTGCTACCGAGCGACAAGTTGCGGTGTGTTTTGGAATGATCTTAAGTGGGACTATCAAGGAAAAATACAAATAAAAAATCAGCTTGTCAATGGCCGAAGCTATTAGTGAAACATATAGCAAAATGGGTCCGAAAACGAATGAAATGGGACTTGGACCAAGAATAACTGCAAGTTGGAGAAGAGATAGCAAGTTGGCGTATAACAATTATATTTGGTGCATGGTATGACCAACAAAAAAGTATATGAGACCAAGGTGCTGGCTGGCCTCCAAAGTGGAGATATGGGCGATCCAAAGTTTGTACCCAAGTACGAACAAGTATGGAAAAAAACAGGGTAAGGTACCAAGTACCATTAATAACTTCGGCTGTAGATGGCCGAGCAAGACAAACGGCATACCGTTGGAAAGGTCTTGGGGAGACCTATCTATCCTTAAAGTTTCATGAGGCTGAGTTGAAAGACCACGGAGATATTGGGTGATGATGGTCCAATTCGGGGACCAAGTCGCAGGAAATGGCACTTGACCAAAATCACCCTTGAAAGGTGAATACCGGCTGACCGGTAAGAGAAAGCGACTTGTCGTAGAATATTTATATGTTGGACGTTGGAAGACGCAACTTTCATTATATGGGGGCAACCCGGTCAGGGTGCTCCAAGTCGGTCGTTTGGTCGGTTTATGATTTGGGCCGACCATGTGCTGTACCAGGTAGAGGTACCTTTCATGAATTATAACTCGGTAATTTTGCTACCGAGCGACAAGTTGCGTTGTGTTTTGGAATGATCTTAAGTGGGACTATCAAGGAAAAATACAAATAAAAAATCAGCTTGTCAATGGCCGAAGCTATTAGTGAAACATATAGCAAAATGGGTCCGAAAACGAATGAAATGGGACTTGGACCAAGAATAACTGCAAGTTGGAGAAGAGATAGCAAGTTGGCGTATAACAATTATATTTGGTGCATGGTATGACCAACAAAAAAGTATATGAGACCAAGGTGCTGGCTGGCCTCCAAAGTGGAGATATGGGCGATCCAAAGTTTGTACCCAAGTACGAACAAGTATGGAAAAAAACAGGGTAAGGTACCAAGTACCATTAATAACTTCGGCTGTAGATGGCCGAGCAAGACAAACGGCATACCGTTGGAAAGGTCTTGGGGAGACCTATCTATCCTTAAAGTTTCATGAGGCTGAGTTGAAAGACCACGGAGATATTGGGTGATGATGGTCCAATTCGGGGACCAAGTCGCAGGAAATGGCACTTGACCAAAATCACCCTTGAAAGGTGAATACCGGCTGACCGGTAAGAGATAGCGACTTGGCGTAGAATATTCATACGTTGGGCGGGTATAGACGCAAATTTCATTATATGGGAGCAACCCGGTCAGGGTGCTCCAAGTCGGTCGTTTGGTCGGTTTATGTTTTGGGCCGACCACGTGGTGTACCAAATTGAGGTACCTTTCATGAATTATAACTCGGTCAGTTTGCCACCGAGCGACAAGTTCCGGTGTGTTTTGGAATGGTCTTGAGTGGGACTATCAAGGAAAAATACAGATAGAAAATCAGCTTGTCCATGGCCGAAGCTATTAGTGAAACATATAGCAAAATGGGTCCAAAAACGAATGAAATGGGACTTGGACCAAGAATAACGGCAAGTTGGAGAAGAGATAGCAAGTTGGCGTAGTACAATTATATTTAGTGCATGGTATGACCAACAAAAAAGTATATGGGGCCAAGGTGCTGGCTGGCCTCCAAAGTTGAGATATGGGCGATCCAAAGTTTGTACCCAAGTATGGCAAAAACTGGTAGAGGTACCTTTCATGAATTACTGCTTAGGCTGTATGGCACTTAGCGGGACGCTTGGCTCTGGTATGGAATAGTCTTGAGTGGGACTATCAAGAAAAAATACGAACAAAAAATCACCATGTCCACGGACGAAGGTATTAGCGAAACTTAGAGCGAAATTGCGACCAAGTCGCTGGAAATGGCCCTTGAACCAAGTATACCGTCAAGGCGGTACGAGATAGCGAGTTGACGTAGAACATTTATAAGTTTGCCTTTACGAGACGAAAGTTTAGTTGTATGGGGCCAACCCGCCCAGGGTTGTCCAAGTCGGTCATATGGCTGATCGAAATTTTCGACCAAGTACTGAGAAAACAGGGTAAGGTACCAAGTACCTCAAATAACTTCGGCTGTAGATGTCCGAGCGAAGCAAACGGTATAGCGTTGGAAAGGTCTTGAAGTGCTTTAAACACCCTGAAAGCATGAGAACGCTATCTGGAAAACTCGTGGAGATATTAGCGAAACATAGGGCCCAAAAGATACCAAGTCGCAGGAAATGGGCCCTCCAAGAACACCCCAAAATCCCAATTACGGCTACGTTGCAGGCCAGCTAGCGAAGTGAAATGTTCTAGACATAACTAGAACACGTTGATGCGCAACTTTTTGAATAAGATTTTTTTTCGATATCTGGCCCCCAAAGGGGGGATATGGGCGATCCAAGGATTTTTCCAAGTTTCGGTACTTTTTACGGTATCGCTCATAGCTCCGGCTGTATGCAAGCAAATGGCAACCTAAGACATGATTTGGAAAGAATAAGAGTAGTACTAACTTACGTTAGAACACAGCGAAGCGCTATCGGTTCATGGCAAGGCCGATATAAGCAGTCAAAGATGAAAAATGTTGACAAAATGAACAAAAATTACCTTGGTACGCGAATAGTGGCCAGGGATGAAGAGGTACGAAGGTGGTGGGGAATAATTATAATTAGGAATTGGTACGATCTATAAGTTTGCCGAAGACCGCAAAGCGCTCAGACCCATAGAAAGTGGCCATTTGGGCCGAACAGTGCGTGCAAAGAGGTGAAAAAGCAAAAATTGCACTTTGATGGGCGATTTGCGGGGGGAAGGAGGGGTCGGAGGGGTAAATGTCTCATGGCCAAAAAGTCTTATCTCATCAAGATCTAAAACATTGCCGAAGACCGCAAAGCGCTAGCTCGCAATCGAAAAATCGCGATTTTGAAAATTTTCTAAGTGTTGGGCCCCCTAAGGAAAAGTAACAAAAATCACCTTTGGCCCCAATTTTGAGCATGAAGGAGTCGTTTCCGAGGCATGGTGTCTTCGGCAAAAAGTTTCATCTACTCGAGTACTTACGACTAGTCAAATAAAAAATTGAGAAACACAAACGGTATGGCTATGCCGAAGCTCGATACACCCGAAAAAATCCCAAAAAAGTCGAAAATGTCGAAAAATGAGAAAACCCTATATTCGTACTCTACTCGAGCCCTAAATATTGAAAAGTGAAACCCGCGATCGATTTGGAACAAAAAATTGACCTAGGCAAAAATGTATGACGTTCCGCACCTTTGAAAAATCTGGTAAGTGTATTTTAGACAGACTCGAAAAAAGTCGCCCCGAGTCCCCTTACGTTGAAAATCCGAAAAAGTCGAAATTGTTGAAAATGTTAAAAAGCCTCTTTTGGTGGTCCATGGCACCACTAGATATTGAAAAGTGAGGTCCGCGGCCAATCCGGAAGAAAAAGTTAGCTAGGCAAACTTGTATGTCGGTCGATACAAAAAACGGCTCGGTGAGTGTATTTTCGACAGGCTTCAAAAAACAATCCTTTCTCCATACAATTTCAATCGATTTTTAAAATTTCGAGATAGCGCTTTGGTGTCTTCGGCAATAATGTAGAAATCGGGTTTTTAAACACATTTTACTTTTGGGTTTTTTTCGATCCGTCGCTTGGTTCGCCCGCAATCGCGAGAAAACGAAAAAACACGTTTACAAAATTCGTCCGGAATTTTGTGATCGCCGTCCATACATTTTCGATCGATTTTTAAAATTTCGAGATAGCGCTTTGGTGTCTTCGGCAATAATGTAGAAATCGGGTTTTTAAACACATTTTACTTTTGGGTTTTTTTCGATCCGTCGCTTGGTTCGCCCGCAATCGCGAGAAAACGAAAAAACACGTTTACAAAATTCCGGACGAATTTTGTGAACGCCGTCCATACATTTTCGATCGATTTTTAAAATTTCGAGATAGCGCTTTGATGTCTTCGGCAATAATGTAGAAATCGGGTTTTTAAACACATTTTACTTTTGGGTTTTTTTCGATCCGTCGCTTGGTTCGCCCGCAATCGCGAGAAAACGAAAAAACACGTTTACAAAATTCCGGACGAATTTTGTGATCGCCGTCCATACATTTTCGATCGATTTTTAAAATTTCGAGATAGCGCTTTGGTGTCTTCGGCAATAATGTAGAAATCGGGTTTTTAAACACATTTTACTTTTGGGTTTTTTTCGATCCGTCGCTTGGTTCGCCCGCAATCGCGAGAAAACGAAAAAACACGTTTACAAAATTCCGGACGAATTTTGTGAACGCCGTCCATACATTTTCGATCGATTTTTAAAATTTCGAGATAGCGCTTTGGTGTCTTCGGCAATAATGTAGAAATCGGGTTTTTAAACACATTTTACTTTTGGGTTTTTTTCGATCCGTCGCTTGGTTCGCCCGCAATTGAGAGAAAACGGAAAAACACGTTTACAAAATTCCGGACGAATTTTGTGATCGCCGTCCATACATTTTCGATCGATTTTTAAAATTTCGAGATAGCGCTTTGGTGTCTTCGGCAATAATGTAGAAATCGGGTTTTTAAACACATTTTACTTTTGGGTTTTTTTCGATCCGTCGCTTGGTTCGCCCGCAATCGCGAGAAAACGAAAAAACACGTTTACAAAATTCCGGACGAATTTTGTGAACGCCGTCCATACATTTTCGATCGATTTTTAAAATTTCGAGATAGCGCTTTGGTGTCTTCGGCAATAATGTAGAAATCGGGTTTTTAAACACATTTTACTTTTGGGTTTTTTTCGATCCGTCGCTTGGTTCGCCCGCAATCGCGAGAAAACGAAAAAACACGTTTACAAAATTCCGGACGAATTTTGTGATCGCCGTCCATACATTTTCGATCGATTTTTAAAATTTCGAGATAGCGCTTTGGTGTCTTCGGCAATAATGTAGAAATCGGGTTTTTAAACACATTTTACTTTTGGGTTTTTTTCGATCCGACGCATAGTTCGCGCGCAATCGAGAGAAAACGGAAAAACACGTTTACAAAATTCGTCCGGAATTTTGTGAACGCTCTCCATACATTTTCACCTTTGGGTCGTGAATACCGGCTGACCGATAAGAGATAGCGACTTGTCGTAAAATATTTATATGTTGGACGTTGGAAGACGCAACTTTCATTATATGGGGGCAACCCGATCAGGGTGCTCCAAGTCGGTCGTTTGGTCGGTTTATGTTTTGGGCCGACCATGTGCTGTACCAGGTTGAGGTACCTTTCATGAATTATAACTCGGTCAGTTTTTCACCGAGCGACAAGTTACGCTGTGATTTGGAATGGTCTTGAGTAAAACTATTACGGAAAAATACAAACAGAAAATCATCATGTTGGTGGGCGAAGCTATTAGTGAAACATAGAGCAACAAGGGTCCAAAAACGAATGAAATGGGACTTGGACCAAGAATAGCGGCAAGTTGGAGACGAGGTAGCAAGTTGACGTAGAATATTTATAAACTGTGCATGATATGACCAACAAAAAAGTATATGGGGACAAGGCGGTAGCTGGCCCCCAAAGTGGAGATATGGGTGATTCATGTTTTGCACCCAAGTACGAACAAGTATGGTGAAAACAGGGTAAGGTACCAAGTACCATGAATAACTTCAGCTGTAGATGGCCTAGCGAGACAATTGGCATATCGTTGGAAAGGTATTGGGGAGACCTATCTACCCTGAAAGTTTCATGAGGCTGAATTGAAAGACCACGGAGATATTAGGTGATGATGGTCCAATTCGGGGACCAAGTCGCAGGAAATGGCACTTGACCAAAACCACCCTTGAAAGGTGAATACCGGCTGACCGGTAAGAGATAGCGACTTGGCGTAGAATATTCATACGTTGGGCGGGTATAGATGCAAATTTTATTATATGGGAGCAACCCGATCAGGGTGCTCCAAGTCGGTCGTTTGGTCGGTTTATGATTTGGGCCGACCATGTGCTGTACCAGGTAGAGGTACCTTTCATGAATTATAACTCGGTCAGTTTGCCACCGAGCGACAAGTTGCGTTGTGTTTTGGAATGATCTTAAGTGGGACTATCAAGGAAAAATACAAATAAAAAATCAGCTTGTCAATGGCCGAAGCTATTAGTGAAACATATAGCAAAATGGGTCCGAAAACGAATGAAATGGGACTTGGACCAAGAATAACGGCAAGTTGCAGAAGTGATTGCAAGTTGGCGTAGAACAATTATATTTGGTGCATGGTATGACCAACAAAAAAGTATATGAGGCCAAGGTGCTGGCTGGCCTCCAAAGTGGAGATATGGGCGATCCAAAGTTTGTACCCAAGTACGAACAAGTATGGAAAAAACAGGGTAAGGTACCAAGTACCATTAATAACTTCGGCTGTAGATGGCCGAGCAAGACAAACGGCACACCGTTGGAAAGGTCTTGGGAAGACCTATCTACCCTGAAAGTTTCATGAGGCTGAGTTGAAAGACCACGGAGATATTAGGTGATGATGGTTCAATTCGGGTTCAATTTCGAGTCGCAGGAAATGGCACTTGACCAAAATCACCCTTGAAAGGTGATTACCGGCTGACCGGTAAGAGATAGCGACTTGGCGTAGAATGTTCATACGTTTGGCAGGTAAAGACGCAACTTTCATTACATGGGAGCAACCCGATCAGGGTGCTCCAAGTCGGTCGTTTGGTCGGTTTATGATTTGGGCCGACCATGTGCTGTACCAGGTAGAGGTACCTTTCATGAATTATAACTCGGTCAGTTTGCCACCGAGCGACAAGTTGCGTTGTGTTTTGGAATGATCTTAAGTGGGACTATCAAGGAAAAATACAAATAAAAAATCAGCTTGTCAATGGCCGAAGCTATTAGTGAAACATATAGCAAAATGGGTCCGAAAACGAATGAAATGGGACTTGGACCAAGAATAACGGCAAGTTGCAGAAGTGATTGCAAGTTGGCGTAGAACAATTATATTTGGTGCATGGTATGACCAACAAAAAAGTATATGAGGCCAAGGTGCTGGCTGGCCTCCAAAGTGGAGATATGGGCGATCCAAAGTTTGTACCCAAGTACGAACAAGTATGGAAAAAACAGGGTAAGGTACCAAGTACCATTAATAACTTCGGCTGTAGATGGCCGAGCAAGACAAACGGCATACCGTTGGAAAGGTCTTGGGGAGACCTATCTACCCTGAAAGTTTCATGAGGCTGAGTTGAAAGACCACGGAGATATTAGGTGATGATGGTTCAATTCGGGTTCAATTTCGAGTCGCAGGAAATGGCACTTGACCAAAATCACCCTTGAAAGGTGATTACCGGCTGACCGGTAAGAGATAGCGACTTGGCGTAGAATGTTCATACGTTTGGCAGGTAAAGACGCAACTTTCATTACATGGGAGCAACCCGATCAGGGTGCTCCAAGTCGGTCGTTTGGTCGGTTTATGATTTGGGCCGACCATGTGCTGTACCAGGTAGAGGTACCTTTCATGAATTATAACTCGGTCAGTTTGCCACCGAGCGACAAGTTGCGTTGTGTTTTGGAATGATCTTAAGTGGGACTATCAAGGAAAAATACAAATAAAAAATCAGCTTGTCAATGGCCGAAGCTATTAGTGAAACATATAGCAAAATGGGTCCGAAAACGAATGAAATGGGACTTGGACCAAGAATAACGGCAAGTTGCAGAAGTGATTGCAAGTTGGCGTAGAACAATTATATTTGGTGCATGGTATGACCAACAAAAAAGTATATGAGGCCAAGGTGCTGGCTGGCCTCCAAAGTGGAGATATGGGCGATCCAAAGTTTGTACCCAAGTACGAACAAGTATGGAAAAAACAGGGTAAGGTACCAAGTACCATTAATAACTTCGGCTGTAGATGGCCGAGCAAGACAAACGGCACACCGTTGGAAAGGTCTTGGGAAGACCTATCTACCCTGAAAGTTTCATGAGGCTGAGTTGAAAGACCACGGAGATATTAGGTGATGATGGTCCAATTCGGGGACCAAGTCGCAGGAAATGGCACTTGACCAAAACCACCCTTGAAAGGTGAATACCGGCTGACCGGTAAGAGATAGCGACTTGGCGTAGAATATTCATACGTTGGGCGGGTATAGATGCAAATTTTATTATATGGGAGCAACCCGATCAGGGTGCTCCAAGTCGGTCGTTTGGTCGGTTTATGATTTGGGCCGACCATGTGCTGTACCAGGTAGAGGTACCTTTCATGAATTATAACTCGGTCAGTTTGCCACCGAGCGACAAGTTGCGTTGTGTTTTGGAATGATCTTAAGTGGGACTATCAAGGAAAAATACAAATAAAAAATCAGCTTGTCAATGGCCGAAGCTATTAGTGAAACATATAGCAAAATGGGTCCGAAAACGAATGAAATGGGACTTGGACCAAGAATAACGGCAAGTTGCAGAAGTGATTGCAAGTTGGCGTAGAACAATTATATTTGGTGCATGGTATGACCAACAAAAAAGTATATGAGGCCAAGGTGCTGGCTGGCCTCCAAAGTGGAGATATGGGCGATCCAAAGTTTGTACCCAAGTACGAACAAGTATGGAAAAAACAGGGTAAGGTACCAAGTACCATTAATAACTTCGGCTGTAGATGGCCGAGCAAGACAAACGGCACACCGTTGGAAAGGTCTTGGGGAGACCTATCTACCCTGAAAGTTTCATGAGGTTGAGTTGAAAGACCACGGAGATATTAGGTGATGATAGTCCAATTCGGGGACCAAGTCGCAGGAAATGGCACTTGACCAAAACCACCCTTGAAAGGTGAATACCGGCTGACCGGTAAGAGATAGCGACTTGTCGTAGAATATTTCTATGTTGGACGTTAGAAGACGCAACTTTCATTATATGGGAGCAACCCGGTCAGGGTGCTCCAAGTCGGTCGTTTGGTCGGTTTATGATTTGGGCCGACCATGTGCTGTACCAGGTAGAGGTACCTTTCATGAATTATAACTCGGTCAGTTTGCCACCGAGCGACAAGTTGCGTTGTGTTTTGGAATGATCTTAAGTGGGACTATCAAGGAAAAATACAAATAAAAAATCAGCTTGTCAATGGCCGAAGCTATTAGTGAAACATATAGCAAAATGGGTCCAAAAACGAATGAAATGGGACTTGGACCAAGAATAACGGCAAGTTGGAGAAGAGATAGCAAGTTGGCGTAGTACAATTATATTTAGTGCATGGTATGACCAACAAAAAAGTATATGGGGCCAAGGTGCTGGCTGGCCTCCAAAGTTGAGATATGGGCGATCCAAAGTTTGTACCCAAGTATGGCAAAAACTGGTAGAGGTACCTTTCATGAATTACTGCTTAGGCTGTATGGCACTTAGCGGGACGCTTGGCTCTGGTATGGAATAGTCTTGAGTGGGACTATCAAGAAAAAATACGAACAAAAAATCACCATGTCCACGGACGAAGGTATTAGCGAAACTTAGAGCGAAATTGCGACCAAGTCGCTGGAAATGGCCCTTGAACCAAGTATACCGTCAAGGCGGTACGAGATAGCGAGTTGACGTAGAACATTTATAAGTTTGCCTTTACGAGACGAAAGTTTAGTTGTATGGGGCCAACCCGCCCAGGGTTGTCCAAGTCGGTCATATGGCTGATCGAAATTTTCGACCAAGTACTGAGAAAACAGGGTAAGGTACCAAGTACCTCAAATAACTTCGGCTGTAGATGTCCGAGCGAAGCAAACGGTATAGCGTTGGAAAGGTCTTGAAGTGCTTTAAACACCCTGAAAGCATGAGAACGCTATCTGGAAAACTCGTGGAGATATTAGCGAAACATAGGGCCCAAAAGATACCAAGTCGCAGGAAATGGGCCCTCCAAGAACACCCCAAAATCCCAATTACGGCTACGTTGCAGGCCAGCTAGCGAAGTGAAATGTTCTAGACATAACTAGAACACGTTGATGCGCAACTTTTTGAATAAGATTTTTTTTCGATATCTGGCCCCCAAAGGGGGGATATGGGCGATCCAAGGATTTTTCCAAGTTTCGGTACTTTTTACGGTATCGCTCATAGCTCCGGCTGTATGCAAGCAAATGGCAACCTAAGACATGATTTGGAAAGAATAAGAGTAGTACTAACTTACGTTAGAACACAGCGAAGCGCTATCGGTTCATGGCAAGGCCGATATAAGCAGTCAAAGATGAAAAATGTTGACAAAATGAACAAAAATTACCTTGGTACGCGAATAGTGGCCAGGGATGAAGAGGTACGAAGGTGGTGGGGAATAATTATAATTAGGAATTGGTACGATCTATAAGTTTGCCGAAGACCGCAAAGCGCTCAGACCCATAGAAAGTGGCCATTTGGGCCGAACAGTGCGTGCAAAGAGGTGAAAAAGCAAAAATTGCACTTTGATGGGCGATTTGCGGGGGGAAGGAGGGGTCGGAGGGGTAAATGTCTCATGGCCAAAAAGTCTTATCTCATCAAGATCTAAAACATTGCCGAAGACCGCAAAGCGCTAGCTCGCAATCGAAAAATCGCGATTTTGAAAATTTTCTAAGTGTTGGGCCCCCTAAGGAAAAGTAACAAAAATCACCTTTGGCCCCAATTTTGAGCATGAAGGAGTCGTTTCCGAGGCATGGTGTCTTCGGCAAAAAGTTTCATCTACTCGAGTACTTACGACTAGTCAAATAAAAAATTGAGAAACACAAACGGTATGGCTATGCCGAAGCTCGATACACCCGAAAAAATCCCAAAAAAGTCGAAAATGTCGAAAAATGAGAAAACCCTATATTCGTACTCTACTCGAGCCCTAAATATTGAAAAGTGAAACCCGCGATCGATTTGGAACAAAAAATTGACCTAGGCAAAAATGTATGACGTTCCGCACCTTTGAAAAATCTGGTAAGTGTATTTTAGACAGACTCGAAAAAAGTCGCCCCGAGTCCCCTTACGTTGAAAATCCGAAAAAGTCGAAATTGTTGAAAATGTTAAAAAGCCTCTTTTGGTGGTCCATGGCACCACTAGATATTGAAAAGTGAGGTCCGCGGCCAATCCGGAAGAAAAAGTTAGCTAGGCAAACTTGTATGTCGGTCGATACAAAAAACGGCTCGGTGAGTGTATTTTCGACAGGCTTCAAAAAACAATCCTTTCTCCATACAATTTCAATCGATTTTTAAAATTTCGAGATAGCGCTTTGGTGTCTTCGGCAATAATGTAGAAATCGGGTTTTTAAACACATTTTACTTTTGGGTTTTTTTCGATCCGTCGCTTGGTTCGCCCGCAATCGCGAGAAAACGAAAAAACACGTTTACAAAATTCGTCCGGAATTTTGTAAACGCCGTCCATACATTTTCGATCGATTTTTAAAATTTCGAGATAGCGCTTTGGTGTCTTCGGCAATAATGTAGAAATCGGGTTTTTAAACACATTTTACTTTTGGGTTTTTTTCGATCCGTCGCTTGGTTCGCCCGCAATCGCGAGAAAACGAAAAAACACGTTTACAAAATTCCGGACGAATTTTGTGAACGCCGTCCATACATTTTCGATCGATTTTTAAAATTTCGAGATAGCGCTTTGATGTCTTCGGCAATAATGTAGAAATCGGGTTTTTAAACACATTTTACTTTTGGGTTTTTTTCGATCCGTCGCTTGGTTCGCCCGCAATCGCGAGAAAACGAAAAAACACGTTTACAAAATTCCGGACGAATTTTGTGATCGCCGTCCATACATTTTCGATCGATTTTTAAAATTTCGAGATAGCGCTTTGGTGTCTTCGGCAATAATGTAGAAATCGGGTTTTTAAACACATTTTACTTTTGGGTTTTTTTCGATCCGTCGCTTGGTTCGCCCGCAATCGCGAGAAAACGAAAAAACACGTTTACAAAATTCCGGACGAATTTTGTGAACGCCGTCCATACATTTTCGATCGATTTTTAAAATTTCGAGATAGCGCTTTGGTGTCTTCGGCAATAATGTAGAAATCGGGTTTTTAAACACATTTTACTTTTGGGTTTTTTTCGATCCGTCGCTTGGTTCGCCCGCAATTGAGAGAAAACGGAAAAACACGTTTACAAAATTCCGGACGAATTTTGTGATCGCCGTCCATACATTTTCGATCGATTTTTAAAATTTCGAGATAGCGCTTTGGTGTCTTCGGCAATAATGTAGAAATCGGGTTTTTAAACACATTTTACTTTTGGGTTTTTTTCGATCCGTCGCTTGGTTCGCCCGCAATCGCGAGAAAACGAAAAAACACGTTTACAAAATTCCGGACGAATTTTGTGAACGCCGTCCATACATTTTCGATCGATTTTTAAAATTTCGAGATAGCGCTTTGGTGTCTTCGGCAATAATGTAGAAATCGGGTTTTTAAACACATTTTACTTTTGGGTTTTTTTCGATCCGTCGCTTGGTTCGCCCGCAATCGCGAGAAAACGAAAAAACACGTTTACAAAATTCCGGACGAATTTTGTGATCGCCGTCCATACATTTTCGATCGATTTTTAAAATTTCGAGATAGCGCTTTGGTGTCTTCGGCAATAATGTAGAAATCGGGTTTTTAAACACATTTTACTTTTGGGTTTTTTTCGATCCGACGCATAGTTCGCGCGCAATCGAGAGAAAACGGAAAAACACGTTTACAAAATTCGTCCGGAATTTTGTGAACGCTCTCCATACATTTTCACCTTTGGGTCGTGAATACCGGCTGACCGATAAGAGATAGCGACTTGTCGTAAAATATTTATATGTTGGACGTTGGAAGACGCAACTTTCATTATATGGGGGCAACCCGATCAGGGTGCTCCAAGTCGGTCGTTTGGTCGGTTTATGTTTTGGGCCGACCATGTGCTGTACCAGGTTGAGGTACCTTTCATGAATTATAACTCGGTCAGTTTTTCACCGAGCGACAAGTTACGCTGTGATTTGGAATGGTCTTGAGTAAAACTATTACGGAAAAATACGAACAGAAAATCAGCATGTTGGTGGGCGAAGCTATTAGTGAAACATAGAGCAACAAAGGTCCAAAAACGAATGAAATGGGACTTGGACCAAGAATAGCGGCAAGTTGGAGACGAGGTAGCAAGTTGACGTAGAATATTTATAAACTGTGCATGATATGACCAACAAAAAAGTATATGGGGACAAGGCGGTAGCTGGCCTCCAAAGTGGAGATATGGGTGATTCATGTTTTGCACCCAAGTACGAACAAGTATGGTGAAAACAGGGTAAGGTACCAAGTACCATGAATAA
This sequence comes from Anopheles coustani, assembly GCF_943734705.1. NCBI lineage: Eukaryota > Metazoa > Arthropoda > Insecta > Diptera > Culicidae > Anopheles > Anopheles coustani. The sequence continues at coordinate 196,778 of NW_026525131.1, read as the reverse complement.
CTTCAGCTGTAGATGGCCTAGCGAGACAATTGGCATATCGTTGGAAAGGTATTGGGGAGACCTATCTACCCTGAAAGTTTCATGAGGCTGAATTGAAAGACCACGGAGATATTAGGTGATGATGGTCCAATTCGGGGACCAAGTCGCAGGAAATGGCACTTGACCAAAATCACCCTTGGAAGGTGAATACCGGCTTACCGGTAAGAGATAGCGACTTGGCGTAAAATATTCATACGTTGGGCGGGTAAAGACGCAACTTTCATTATATGGGAGCAACCCGATCAGGGTGCTCCAAGTCGGTCGTTTGGTCGGTTTATGTTTTGGGCCGACCATGTGCTGTACCAGGTTGAGGTACCTTTCATGAATTATAACTCGGTCAGTTTTTCACCGAGCGACAAGTTACGCTATGATTTGGAATGGTCTTGAGTAAAACTATTACGGAAAAATACAAACAGAAAATCATCATGTTGGTGGGCGAAGCTATTAGTGAAACATAGAGCAACAAGGGTCCAAAAACGAATGAAATGGGACTTGGACCAAGAATAGCGGCAAGTTGGAGACGAGGTAGCAAGTTGACGTAGAATATTTATAAACTGTGCATGATATGACCAACAAAAAAGTATATGGGGACAAGGCGGTAGCTGGCCCCCAAAGTGGAGATATGGGTGATTCATGTTTTGCACCCAAGTACGAACAAGTATGGTGAAAACAGGGTAAGGTACCAAGTACCATGAATAACTTCAGCTGTAGATGGCCTAGCGAGACAATTGGCATATCGTTGGAAAGGTATTGGGGAGACCTATCTACCCTGAAAGTTTCATGAGGCTGAATTGAAAGACCACGGAGATATTAGGTGATGATGGTCCAATTCGGGGACCAAGTCGCAGGAAATGGCACTTGACCAAAACCACCCTTGAAAGGTGAATACCGGCTGACCGGTAAGAGATAGCGACTTGGCGTAGAATATTCATACGTTGGGCGGGTATAGATGCAAATTTTATTATATGGGAGCAACCCGATCAGGGTGCTCGAAGTCGGTCGTTTGGTCGGTTTATGATTTGGGCCGACCATGTGCTGTACCAGGTAGAGGTACCTTTCATGAATTATAACTCGGTCAGTTTGCCACCGAGCGACAAGTTGCGTTGTGTTTTGGAATGATCTTAAGTGGGACTATCAAGGAAAAATACAAATAAAAAATCAGCTTGTCAATGGCCGAAGCTATTAGTGAAACATATAGCAAAATGGGTCCGAAAACGAATGAAATGGGACTTGGACCAAGAATAACGGCAAGTTGCAGAAGTGATTGCAAGTTGGCGTAGAACAATTATATTTGGTGCATGGTATGACCAACAAAAAAGTATATGAGGCCAAGGTGCTGGCTGGCCTCCAAAGTGGAGATATGGGCGATCCAAAGTTTGTACCCAAGTACGAACAAGTATGGAAAAAACAGGGTAAGGTACCAAGTACCATTAATAACTTCGGCTGTAGATGGCCGAGCAAGACAAACGGCATACCGTTGGAAAGGTCTTGGGGAGACCTATCTACCCTGAAAGTTTCATGAGGCTGAGTTGAAAGACCACGGAGATATTAGGTGATGATGGTTCAATTCGGGTTCAATTTCGAGTCGCAGGAAATGGCACTTGACCAAAATCACCCTTGAAAGGTGATTACCGGCTGACCGGTAAGAGATAGCGACTTGGCGTAGAATGTTCATACGTTTGGCAGGTAAAGACGCAACTTTCATTACATGGGAGCAACCCGATCAGGGTGCTCCAAGTCGGTCGTTTGGTCGGTTTATGATTTGGGCCGACCATGTGCTGTACCAGGTAGAGGTACCTTTCATGAATTATAACTCGGTCAGTTTGCCACCGAGCGACAAGTTGCGTTGTGTTTTGGAATGATCTTAAGTGGGACTATCAAGGAAAAATACAAATAAAAAATCAGCTTGTCAATGGCCGAAGCTATTAGTGAAACATATAGCAAAATGGGTCCGAAAACGAATGAAATGGGACTTGGACCAAGAATAACGGCAAGTTGCAGAAGTGATTGCAAGTTGGCGTAGAACAATTATATTTGGTGCATGGTATGACCAACAAAAAAGTATATGAGGCCAAGGTGCTGGCTGGCCTCCAAAGTGGAGATATGGGCGATCCAAAGTTTGTACCCAAGTACGAACAAGTATGGAAAAAACAGGGTAAGGTACCAAGTACCATTAATAACTTCGGCTGTAGATGGCCGAGCAAGACAAACGGCACACCGTTGGAAAGGTCTTGGGAAGACCTATCTACCCTGAAAGTTTCATGAGGCTGAGTTGAAAGACCACGGAGATATTAGGTGATGATGGTCCAATTCGGGGACCAAGTCGCAGGAAATGGCACTTGACCAAAACCACCCTTGAAAGGTGAATACCGGCTGACCGGTAAGAGATAGCGACTTGGCGTAGAATATTCATACGTTGGGCGGGTATAGATGCAAATTTTATTATATGGGAGCAACCCGATCAGGGTGCTCCAAGTCGGTCGTTTGGTCGGTTTATGATTTGGGCCGACCATGTGCTGTACCAGGTAGAGGTACCTTTCATGAATTATAACTCGGTCAGTTTGCCACCGAGCGACAAGTTGCGTTGTGTTTTGGAATGATCTTAAGTGGGACTATCAAGGAAAAATACAAATAAAAAATCAGCTTGTCAATGGCCGAAGCTATTAGTGAAACATATAGCAAAATGGGTCCGAAAACGAATGAAATGGGACTTGGACCAAGAATAACGGCAAGTTGCAGAAGTGATTGCAAGTTGGCGTAGAACAATTATATTTGGTGCATGGTATGACCAACAAAAAAGTATATGAGGCCAAGGTGCTGGCTGGCCTCCAAAGTGGAGATATGGGCGATCCAAAGTTTGTACCCAAGTACGAACAAGTATGGAAAAAACAGGGTAAGGTACCAAGTACCATTAATAACTTCGGCTGTAGATGGCCGAGCAAGACAAACGGCACACCGTTGTAAAGGTCTTGGGGAGACCTATCTACCCTGAAAGTTTCATGAGGTTGAGTTGAAAGACCACGGAGATATTAGGTGATGATAGTCCAATTCGGGGACCAAGTCGCAGGAAATGGCACTTGACCAAAACCACCCTTGAAAGGTGAATACCGGCTGACCGGTAAGAGATAGCGACTTGTCGTAGAATATTTCTATGTTGGACGTTAGAAGACGCAACTTTCATTATATGGGAGCAACCCGGTCAGGGTGCTCCAAGTCGGTCGTTTGGTCGGTTTATGATTTGGGCCGACCATGTGCTGTACCAGGTAGAGGTACCTTTCATGAATTATAACTCGGTCAGTTTGCCACCGAGCGACAAGTTGCGTTGTGTTTTGGAATGATCTTAAGTGGGACTATCAAGGAAAAATACAAATAAAAAATCAGCTTGTCAATGGCCGAAGCTATTAGTGAAACATATAGCAAAATGGGTCCGAAAACGAATGAAATGGGACTTGGACCAAGAATAACTGCAAGTTGGAGAAGAGATAGCAAGTTGGCGTAGAACAATTATATTTGGTGCATGGTATGACCAACAAAAAAGTAAATGAAGCCAAGGTGCTGGCTGGCCTCCAAAGTGGAGATATGGGCGATCCAAAGTTTGTACCCAAGTACGAACAAGTATGGAAAAAACAGGGTAAGGTACCAAGTACCATTAATAACTTCGGCTGTAGATGGCCGAGCAAGACAAACGGCATACCGTTGGAAAGGTCTTGGGGAGACCTATCTACCCTGAAAGTTTCATGAGGCTGAGTTGAAAGACCACGGAGATATTAGGTGATGATGGTTCAATTCGGGTTCAATTTCGAGTCGCAGGAAATGGCACTTGACCAAAATCACCCTTGAAAGGTGATTACCGGCTGACCGGTAAGAGATAGCGACTTGGCGTAGAATGTTCATACGTTTGGCAGGTAAAGACGCAACTTTCATTACATGGGAGCAACCCGATCAGGGTGCTCCAAGTCGGTCGTTTGGTCGGTTTATGATTTGGGCCGACCATGTGCTGTACCAGGTAGAGGTACCTTTCATGAATTATAACTCGGTCAGTTTGCCACCGAGCGACAAGTTGCGTTGTGTTTTGGAATGATCTTAAGTGGGACTATCAAGGAAAAATACAAATAAAAAATCAGCTTGTCAATGGCCGAAGCTATTAGTGAAACATATAGCAAAATGGGTCCGAAAACGAATGAAATGGGACTTGGACCAAGAATAACGGCAAGTTGCAGAAGTGATTGCAAGTTGGCGTAGAACAATTATATTTGGTGCATGGTATGACCAACAAAAAAGTATATGAGGCCAAGGTGCTGGCTGGCCTCCAAAGTGGAGATATGGGCGATCCAAAGTTTGTACCCAAGTACGAACAAGTATGGAAAAAACAGGGTAAGGTACCAAGTACCATTAATAACTTCGGCTGTAGATGGCCGAGCAAGACAAACGGCACACCGTTGGAAAGGTCTTGGGGAGACCTATCTACCCTGAAAGTTTCATGAGGTTGAGTTGAAAGACCACGGAGATATTAGGTGATGATAGTCCAATTCGGGGACCAAGTCGCAGGAAATGGCACTTGACCAAAACCACCCTTGAAAGGTGAATACCGGCTGACCGGTAAGAGATAGCGACTTGTCGTAGAATATTTCTATGTTGGACGTTAGAAGACGCAACTTTCATTATATGGGAGCAACCCGGTCAGGGTGCTCCAAGTCGGTCGTTTGGTCGGTTTATGATTTGGGCCGACCATGTGCTGTACCAGGTAGAGGTACCTTTCATGAATTATAACTCGGTCAGTTTGCCACCGAGCGACAAGTTGCGTTGTGTTTTGGAATGATCTTAAGTGGGACTATCAAGGAAAAATACAAATAAAAAATCAGCTTGTCAATGGCCGAAGCTATTAGTGAAACATATAGCAAAATGGGTCCGAAAACGAATGAAATGGGACTTGGACCAAGAATAACTGCAAGTTGGAGAAGAGATAGCAAGTTGGCGTAGAACAATTATATTTGGTGCATGGTATGACCAACAAAAAAGTAAATGAAGCCAAGGTGCTGGCTGGCCTCCAAAGTGGAGATATGGGCGATCCAAAGTTTGTACCCAAGTACGAACAAGTATGGAAAAAACAGGGTAAGGTACCAAGTACCATTAATAACTTCGGCTGTAGATGGCCGAGCAAGACAAACGGCACACCGTTGGAAAGGTCTTGGGAAGACCTATGTACCCTGAAAGTTTCATGAGGCTGAGTTGAAAGACCACGGAGATATTAGGTGATGATGGTCCAATTCGGGGACCAAGTCGCAGGAAATGGCACTTGACCAAAACCACCCTTGAAAGGTGAATACCGGCTGACCGGTAAGAGATAGCGACTTGGCGTAGAATATTCATACGTTGGGCGGGTATAGATGCAAATTTTATTATATGGGAGCAACCCGATCAGGGTGCTCGAAGTCGGTCGTTTGGTCGGTTTATGATTTGGGCCGACCATGTGCTGTACCAGGTAGAGGTACCTTTCATGAATTATAACTCGGTCAGTTTGCCACCGAGCGACGAGTTGCGGGGAGTTTTGGAATGGTTTTGAGTGGAACTATCAAGGAAAAATAAAAATAGAAAATCAGCTTGTCCATGGCCGAAGCTATTAGTGAATCATATAGCAAAATGGGTCCAAAAACGAACGAAATGGGACTTGGACCAAGAATAACGGCAAGTTGGAGAAGAGATAGCAAGTTGGCGTAGAACAATTATAAACTGTGCATGGTATGACCAACAAAAAAGTATATGTGGCCCAGGCGGTAGCTGGCCTCCAAAGTGGAGATATGGGTGATTCATGGTTTGCACCCAAGTATGGCAAAAACTGGTAGAGGTACCTTTCATGAATTATAACTCAGGCTGTATGGCACTTAGCGGGACGCTTGACTCTGGTATTAAATAGTCCTGAGTGGGACTATCAAGGAAAAATACGAACAAAAAATAACCATGTCCACGGACGAAGGTATTAGCGAAACTTAGAGCGAAATTGCGACCAAGTCGCTGGAAATGGCCCTTGAACCAAGTATACCGTCAAGGCGGTACGAGATAGCGAGTTGACGTAGAACATTTATAAGTTTGCCTTTACGAGACAAAAGTTTAGTTATATGGGGTCAACCCGCCCAGGGTTGTCCAAGTCGGTCATATGGCTGATCGAAATTTTCGACCAAGTACTGAGAAAACAGGGTAAGGTACCAAGTACCTCGAATAACTTCGGCTGTAGATGTCCGAGCGAAGCAAACGGCAAAGCGTTGGAAAGGTCTTGAAGTGCTCTAAACACCCTGAAAGTATGAGAACGCTATCTGGAAAGCTCGTGGAGATATTAGCGAAACATAGGGCCCAAAAGATACCAAGTCGCAGGAAATGGGCCCTCCAAGAACACCCTAAAATCCCAATTACGGCTAAGTTGCAGGCCAGCTAGCGAAGTGAAATGTTCTAGACATAACTAGAACACGTTGATGCGCAACTTTTTGAATCAGAACTTTTTTCGATATCTGGCCCCCAAAGGGGGGATATGGGTGATCCAAGGATTTTTCCAAGTTTCGGTACTTTTTACGGTATCGCTCATAGCTCCGGCTGTATGCAAGCAAATGGCAACCTAAGACATGATTTGGAAAGGATAAGAGTAGTACTAACTTACGATAGAACACAAAGAAGCGCTATCGGTTCATGGCAAGGCCGATATAAGCAGTCAAAAATGAAAAATGTTGACAAAATGAACAAAAATTACCTTGGTACGCGAATAGCGGCCAGGGATGAAGAGGTACGAAGGTGGGTTGGAATAATTATAATTAGGAATTGGTACGATCTATAAGTTTGCCGAAGACCGCAAAGCGCTCAGACCCATAGAAAGTGGCCATTTGGGCCGAACAGTGCGTGCAAAGAGGTGAAAAAGCAAAAATTGCACTTTGTGGGGCGATTTGCGGGGGGAAGGAGGGGTCGGAGGGGTAAATGTCTCATGACCAAAAAGTCTTATCTCATCAAGATCTAAAACATTGCCGAAGACCGCAAAGCGCTAGCTCGGAATCGAAAAATCGCGATTTTGAAAATTTTCTAAGTGTTGGGCCCTCTAATGAAAGGTAACAAAAATCACCTTTGGCCCCAATTTTGAGCATGAAGGAGTCGTTTCCGAGGCATGGTGTCTTCGGCAAAAAGTTTCATCTACTCGAGTACTTACGACTAGTCAAATAAAAAATTGAGAAACATAAACGGTATGGCTATGCCGAAGCTCGATACACCCGAAAAAATCCCAAAAAAGTCGAAAATGTCGAAAAATGAGAAAACCCTATATTCGTACTCTACACGAGCACCAGATATTGAAAAGTGAAACCCGCGATCGATTTGGAACAAAAAATTGACCTAGGCAAAGTTGCATGACGGTCCGCACCTTTGAAAAATCTGGTAAGTGTATTTTAGACAGACTCGAAAAAAGTCGCCCCGAGTCCCCTTACGTTGAAAATCCGAAAAAGTCGAAATTGTTGAAAGTGTTAAAAAGCCTCTTTTGGTGGTCTATGGCACCCCTAGATATTGAAAAGTGAGGTCCGCGGCCAATCCGGAAGAAAAAGTTAGCTAGGCAAACTTGTATGTCGGTCGATACAAAAAACGGCTCGGTGAGTGTATTTTCGACAGGCTTCAAAAAACAATCCTTTCTCCATACAATTTCAATCGATTTTAAAAATTTCGAGATAGCGCTTTGGTGTCTTCGGCAATAATGTAGAAATCGGGTTTTTAAACACATTTTACTTTTGGGTTTTTTTCGATGCGTCGCTTGGTTCGCCCGCAATCGCGAGAAAACGAAAAAACACGTTTACAAAATTCCGGACGAATTTTGTGAACGCCGTCCATACATTTTCGATCGATTTTTAAAATTTCGAGATAGCGCTTTGGTGTCTTCGGCAATTATGTAGAAATCGGGTTTTTAAACACATTTTACTTTTGGGTTTTTTTCGATCCGTCGCTTGGTTCGCCCGCAATCGCGAGAAAACGAAAAAACACGTTTACAAAATTCCGGACGAATTTTGTGAACGCCGTCCATACATTTTCGATCGATTTTTAAAATTTCGAGATAGCGCTTTGGTGTCTTCGGCAATAATGTAGAAATCGGGTTTTTAAACACATTTTACTTTTGGGTTTTTTTCGATACGACGCTTAGTTCGCCCGCAATTGAGAGAAAACGGAAAAACACGTTTACAAAATTCGTCCGGAATTTTGTGAACGCTCTCCATACATTTTCACCTTTGGGTCGTGAATACCGGCTGACCGATAAGAGATAGCGACTTGTCGTAAAATATTTATATGTTGGACGTTGGAAGACGCAACTTTCATTATATGGGGGCAACCCGATCAGGGTGCTCCAAGTCGGTCGTTTGGTCGGTTTATGTTTTGGGCCGACCATGTGCTGTACCAGGTTGAGGTACCTTTCATGAATTATAACTCGGTCAGTTTTTCACCGAGCGACAAGTTACGCTGTGATTTGGAATGGTCTTGAGTAAAACTATTACGGAAAAATACGAACAGAAAATCAGCATGTTGGTGGGCGAAGCTATTAGTGAAACATAGAGCAACAAGGGTCCAAAAACGAATGAAATGGGACTTGAACCAAGAATAACGGCAAGTTGGAGACGAGGTAGCAAGTTGGCGTAGAATATTTATAAACTGTGCATAATATGACCAACAAAAAAGTATATGGGGACAAGGCGGTAGCTGGCCCCCAAAGTGGAGATATGGGTGATTCATGTTTTGCACCCAAGTACGAACAAGTATGGTGAAAACAGGGTAAGGTACCAAGTACCATGAATAACTTCGGCTGTAGATGGCCGAGCAAGACAAACGGCATACCGTTGGAAAGGTCTTGGGGAGACCTATCTACCCTGAAAGTTTCATGAGGCTGAGTTGAAAGACCACGGAGATATTAGGTGATGATGGTTCAATTCGGGGACCAAGTCGCAGGAAATCGCACTTGACCAAAATCACCCTTGAAAGGTGAATACCGGCTGAACGGTAAGAGATAGCGACTTGGCGTGGAATATTCATACGTTGGGCGGGTAGAGACGCAACTTTCATTATATGGAAGCAACCCGGTCAGGGTGCTCCAAGTCGGTCGTTTGGTCGGTTTATGGTTTGGGCCGACCATGTGCTGTACCAGGTAGAGGTACCTTTCATGAATTATAACTCGGTCAGTTTGCCACCGAGCGACAATCTACGGTGTGATTTGGAATGGTCCTGAGTGGGACTATCAAGGAAAAATACGCAAAGAAATTCAGCATGTTGGTGGGCGAAGCTATTAGCGAAACATGGAGCAACAAGGGTCCAAAAACGAATGAAATGGGACTTGGACCAAGAATAACGGCAAGTTGGAGACGAGTTAGCAAGTTGGCATAGAACAATTTTATTTGGTGCATGGTATGACCAACAAAAAAGTATATGAGGCCAAGGTGCTGGCTGGCCTCCAAAGTGGAGATATGGGCGATCCAAAGTTTGTACCCAAGTACGAACAAGTATGGAAAAAACAGGGTAAGGTACCAAGTACCATTAATAACTTCGGCTGTAGATGGCCGAGCAAGACAAACGGCATACCGTTGGAAAGGTCTTGGGGAGACCTATCTACCCTGAAAGTTTCATGAGGCTGAGTTGAAAGACCACGGAGATATTAGGTGATGATGGTGAAATTCGGGGACCAAGTCGCAGGAAATGGCACTTGACCAAAATCACCCTTGAAAGATGAATACCGGCTGACCGGTAAGAGATAGCGACTTGGCGTAGAATATTCATACGTTGGGCGGGTAGAGACGCAACTTTCATTATATGGAAGCAACCCGGTCAGGGTGCTCCAAGTCGGTCGTTTGATCGGTTTATGGTTTGGGCCGACCATGTGCTGTACCAGGTTGAGGTACCTTTCATGAATTATAACTCGGTCAGTTTGCCACCGAGTGACAAGTTGCGCTATGATTTGGAATGGTCTTGAAAGGAACTATTACGGAAAAATACGAATAGAAAATTAGCATGTTGGTGGGCGAAGCTATTAGTGAAACATAGAGCAACAAAGGTCCAAAAACGAATGAAATGGGACTTGAACCAAGAATAACGGCAAGTTGGAGACGAGGTAGCAAGTTGGCGTAGAATATTTATAAACTGTGCATAATATGACCAACAAAAAAGTATATGGGGACAAGGCGGTAGCTGGCCCCCAAAGTGGAGATATGGGTGATTCATGTTTTGCACCCAAGTACGAACAAGTATGGTGAAAACAGGGTAAGGTACCAAGTACCATGAATAACTTCGGCTGTAGATGGCCGAGCGAGGCAAACGGCATACCGTTGGAAAGGTCTTGGGGAGACCTATCTACCCTGAAAGTTTCATGAGGCTGAGTTGAAAGACCACGGAGATATTAGGTGATGATGGTCCAATTCGGGGACCAAGTCGCAGGAAATGGCACTTGACCAAAATCACCCTTGAAAGGTGATTACCGGCTGACCGGTAAGAGATAGCGACTTGGCGTGGAATATTCATACGTTGGGCGGGTAGAGACGCAACTTTTATTATATGGAAGCAACCCGGTCAGGGTGCTCCAAGTCGGTCGTTTGGTCGGATTATAGTTTGGGCCGACCACGTGGTGTACCAAGTTGAGGTAACTTTCATGAATTATAACTCGGTCAGTTTGCCACCGAGCGACAAGCTGCGGTGTGTTTTGGAATGGTCTTGAGTGGGACTATCAAGGAAAAATACAAATAGAAAATCAGCTTGTCCATGGCCGAAGCTATTAGTGAAACATATAGCAAAATGGGTCCAAAAACGAATGAAATGGGACTTGGACCAAGAATAACTGCAAGTTGGAGACGAGGTAGCAAGTTGGCGTAGAATATTTATAAACTGTGCATTATATGGCCAACAAAAAAGTATATGGGGACAAGGCGGTAGCTGGCCCCCAAAGTGGAGATATGGGTGATTCATGTTTTGCACCCAAGTACGAACAAGTATGGTGAAAACAGGGTAAGGTACCAAGTACCTTTAATAACTTCGGCTGTAGATGGCCGACCAAGACAAACGGCATATCGTTGGAAAGGTCTTGGGTAGACCTATCTACCCTGAAAGTTTCATGAGGCTGAGTTGAAAGACCACGGAGATATTAGGTGATGATGGTTCAATTCGGGGACCAAGTCGCAGGAAATGGCACTTGACCAAAATCACCCTTGAAAGGTGAATACCGGCTGAACGGTAAGAGATAGCGACTTGGCGTAGAATATTCATACGTTTGGCAGGTAAAGACGCAACTTTCATTATATGGGAGCAACCCGGTCAGGGTGCTCCAAGTCGGTCGTTTGGTCGGTTTATGGTTTGGGCCGACCATGTGCTGTACCAGGTTGAGGTACTTTTCATGAATTATTACTCGGTCAGTTTGCCTCCGAGCGACAATCTATGGTGTGATTTGGAATGGTCCTGAGTGGGACTATCAAGGAAAAATACGCAAAGAAATTCAGCATGTTGGTGGGCGAAGCTATTAGCGAAACATGGAGCAACAAGGGTCCAAAAACGAATGAAATGGGACTTGGACCAAGAATAACGGCAAGTTGGAGACGAGTTAGCAAGTTGGCATAGAACAATTTTATTTGGTGCATGGTATGACCAACAAAAAAGTATATGAGGCCAAGGTGCTGGCTGGCCTCCAAAGTGGAGATATGGGCGATCCAAAGTTTGTACCCAAGTACGAACAAGTATGGAAAAAACAGGGTAAGGTACCAAGTACCAATAATAACTTCGGCTGTAGATGGCCGAGCAAGACAAACGGCATACCGTTGGAAAGGTCTTGGGGAGACCTATCTACCCTGAAAGTTTCATGAGGCTGAGTTGAAAGACCACGGAGATATTAGGTGATGATGGTTCAATTCGGGTTCAATTTCGAGTCGCAGGAAATGGCACTTGACCAAAATCACCCTTGAAAGGTGATTACCGGCTGACCGGTAAGAGATAGCGACTTGGCGTAGAATGTTCATACGTTTGGCAGGTAAAGACGCAACTTTCATTACATGGGAGCAACCCGATCAGGGTGCTCCAAGTCGGTCGTTTGGTCGGTTTATGATTTGGGCCGACCATGTGCTGTACCAGGTAGAGGTACCTTTCATGAATTATAACTCGGTCAGTTTGCCACCGAGCGACAAGTTGCGTTGTGTTTTGGAATGATCTTAAGTGGGACTATCAAGGAAAAATACAAATAAAAAATCAGCTTGTCAATGGCCGAAGCTATTAGTGAAACATATAGCAAAATGGGTCCGAAAACGAATGAAATGGGACTTGGACCAAGAATAACGGCAAGTTGCAGAAGTGATTGCAAGTTGGCGTAGAACAATTATATTTGGTGCATGGTATGACCAACAAAAAAGTATATGAGGCCAAGGTGCTGGCTGGCCTCCAAAGTGGAGATATGGGCGATCCAAAGTTTGTACCCAAGTACGAACAAGTATGGAAAAAACAGGGTAAGGTACCAAGTACCATTAATAACTTCGGCTGTAGATGGCCGAGCAAGACAAACGGCACACCGTTGGAAAGGTCTTGGGAAGACCTATGTACCCTGAAAGTTTCATGAGGCTGAGTTGAAAGACCACGGAGATATTAGGTGATGATGGTCCAATTCGGGGACCAAGTCGCAGGAAATGGCACTTGACCAAAATCACCCTTGAAAGGTGAATACCGGCTGACCGGTAAGAGATAGCGACTTGTCGTAGAATATTTATATGTTGGACGTTGGAAGACGCAACTTTCATTATATGGGAGCAACCCGGTCAGGGTGCTCCAAGTCGGTCGTTTGGTCGGTTTATGGTTTGGGCCGACCATGTGCTGTACCAGGTAGAGGTACCTTTCATGAATTATAACTCGGTCAGTTTGCCATCGAGCGACAAGTTGCGTTGTGTTTTGGAATGATCTTAAGTGGGACTATCAGGGAAAAATACAAATAAAAAATCAGCTTGTCAATGGCCGAAGCTATTAGTGAAACATATAGCAAAATGGGTCCGAAAACGAATGAAATGGGACTTGGACCAAGAATAACTGCAAGTTGGAGAAGAGATAGTAAGTTGGCGTTGAACAATTATTTTTGGTGCATGGTATGACCAACAAAAAAGTATATGAGGCCAAGGTGCTGGCTGGCCTCCAAAGTGGAGATATGGGCGATCCAAAGTTTGTACCCAAGTACGAACAAGTATGGAAAAAACAGGGTAAGGTACCAAGTAACATTAATAACTTCGGCTGTAGATGGCCGAGCGAGGCAAACGGCATACCGTTGGAAAGGTCTCGGGGAGACCTATCTGCCCTGAAAGTTTCATGAGGCTGAGTTGAAAGACCACGGAGATATTAGGTGATGATGGTCCAATTCGGCGACCAAGTCGCAGGAAATGGCACTTGCCCAAAATCACCCTTGGAAGGTGGATACCGGCTTACCGGTAAGAGATAGCGACTTGGCGTAGAATATTCATAAATTGGACGTGTAGAGACGCAAATTTTATTATATGGGAGCAACCCGATCAGGGTGCTCCAAGTCGGTCGTTTGGTCGGTTTATGTTTTGGGCCGATCACGTGGTGTACCAAGGTGAGGTACCTTTCATGAATTATAACTCGGTCAGTTTGCCACCGAGCGACGAGTTGCGGGGTGTTTTGGAATGGTTTTGAAAGGAACTAGCAAGGAAAAATAAAAATAGAAAATCAGCTTGTCCATGGCCGAAGCTATTAGTGAATCATATAGCAAAATGGGTCCAAAAACGAACGAAATGGGACTTGGACCAAGAATAACGGCAAGTTGGGGAAGAGATAGCAAGTTGACGTAGAACAATTATAAACTGTGCATGGTATGACCAACAAAAAAGTATATGTGGCCCAGGCGGTAGCTGGCCTCCAAAGTGGAGATATGGGTGATTCATGGTTTGCACCCAAGTATGGCAAAAACTGGTAGAGGTACCTTTCATGAATTATAACTCAGGCTGTATGGCACTTAGCGGGACGCTTGACTCTGGTATGGAATAGTCCTGAGTGGGACTATCAAGGAAAAATACGAACAAAAAATAACCATGTCCACGGACGAAGGTATTAGCGAAACTTAGAGCGAAATTGCGACCAAGTCGCTGGAAATGGCCCTTGAACCAAGTATACCGTCAAGGCGGTACGAGATAGCGAGTTGACGTAGAACATTTATAAGTTTGCCTTTACGAGACGAAAGTTAAGTTATATGGGGCCAACCCGCCCAGGGTTGTCCAAGTCGGTCATATGGCTGATCGAAATTTTCGACCAAGTACTGAGAAAACAGGGTAAGGTACCAAGTACCTCAAATAACTTCGGCTGTAGATGTCCGAGCGAAGCAAACGGCATAGCGTTGGAAAGGTCTTGAAGTGCTCTAAACACCCTGAAAGTATGAGAACGCTATCTGGAAAACTCGTGGAGATATTAGAGAAACATAGGGCCCACAAGATACCAAGTCGCAGGAAATGGGCCCTCCACGAACACCCTAAAATCCCAATTACGGCTAAGTTGCCGGCCAGCTAGCGAGGTGAAATGTTCAAGGCATAACTAGAACACGTTGATGCGCAACTTTTTGAATCAGAACTTTTTTCGATATCTGGCCCCCAAAGGGGGGATATGGGCGATCAAACGATTTTTCCAAGTTTCGGTACTTTTTACGGTATCGCTCATAGCTCCGGCTGTACGCAAGCAAATGGCAACCTAAGATATGATTTGGAAAGGTAAAGAGTAGTACTAACTTACGTTAGAACACAGCGAAGCGCTATCGGTTCATGGCAAGGCCGATATAAGCAGTCAAAAATGAAAAATGTTGACAAAATGATCAAAAATTACCTTGGTACGCGAATAGCGGCCAGGGATGAAGAGGTACGAAGGTGTGGTGGAATAATTATAATTAGGAATTGGTACGATCTATAAGTTTGCCGAAGACCGCAAAGCGCTCAGACCCATAGAAAGTGGCCATTTGGGCCGAACAGTGCGTGCAAAGAGGGGAAAAAGCAAAAATTGCACTTTGTGGGGCGATTTGCGGGGGGAAGGAGGGGTCGGAGGGGTAAATGTCTCATGGCCAAAAAGTCTTATCTCATCAAGATCTAAAACATTGCCGAAGACCGCAAAGCGCTAGCTCTCAATCGAAAAATCGCGATTTTGAAAATTTTCTAAGTGTTGGGCCCCCTAAGGAAAAGTATCAAAAATCACCTTTGGCCCCAATTTTGAGCATGAAGGAGTCGTTTCCGAGGCATGGTGTCTTCGGCAAAAAGTTTCATCTACTCGAGTACTTACGACTAGTCAAATAAAAAATTGAGAAACATAAACGGTATGGCTATGCCGAAGCTCGATACACCCGAAAAAATCCCAAAAAAGTCGAAAATGTCGAAAAATGAGAAAACCCTATATTCGTACTCTTTTCGAGCCCTAAATATTGAAAAGTGAAACCCGCGATCGATTTGGAACAAAAAATTGACCTAGGCAAAGTTGTATGACGGTCCGCACCTTTGAAAAATCTGGTAAGTGTATTTTAGACAGACTCGGAAAAAGTCGCCCCGAGTCCCCTTACGTTGAAAATCCGAAAAAGTCGAAATTGTTGAAAATGTTAAAAAGCCTCTTTTGGTGGTCTATGGCACCCCTAGATATTGAAAAGTGAGGTCCGCGGCCAATCCGGAAGAAAAAGTTAGCTTGGCAAACTTGTATGTCGGTCGATACAAAAAACGGCTCGGTGAGTGTATTTTCGACAGGCTTCAAAAAACAATCCTTTCTCCATACAATTTCAATCGATTTTTAAAATTTCGAGATAGCGCTTTGGTGTCTTCGGCAATAATGTAGAAATCGGGTTTTTAAACACATTTTACTTTTGGGTTTTTTTCGATCCGTCGCTTGGTTCGCCCGCAATCGCGAGAAAACGAAAAAACACGTTTACAAAATTCCGGACGAATTTTGTGAACGCCGTCCATACATTTTCGATCGATTTTTAAAATTTCGAGATAGCGCTTTGGTGTCTTCGGCAATAATGTAGAAATCGGGTTTTTAAACACATTTTACTTTTGGGTTTTTTTCGATCCGACGCTTAGTTCGCCCACAATTGAGAGAAAACGGAAAAACACGTTTACAAAATTCCGGACGAATTTTGTGAACGCCGTCCATACATTTTCGATCGATTTTTAAAATTTCGAGATAGCGCTTTGGTGTCTTCGGCAATAATGTAGAAATCGGGTTTTTAAACACATTTTACTTTTGAGATTTTTTCGATCCGTCGCTTGAATCGCCCGCAATCGCAAGAAAACGGAAAAACACGTTTACAAAATTCCGGACGAATTTTGTGAACGCCGTCCATACATTTTCGATCGATTTTTAAAATTTCGAGATAGCGCTTTGGTGTCTTCGGAAATAATGTAGAAATCGGGTTTTTAAACACATTTTACTTTTGGGTTTTTTTCGATCCGACGCATAGTTCGCGCGCAATCGAGAGAAAACGGAAAAACACGTTTACAAAATTCCGGACGAATTTTGTGAACGCCGTCCATACATTTTCGATCGATTTTTAAAATTTCGAGATAGCGCTTTGGTGTCTTCGGCAATAATGTAGAAATCGGGTTTTTAAACACATTTTACTTTTGGGTTTTTTTCGATCCGACGCTTAGTTCGCCCGCAATTGAGAGAAAACGGAAAAACACGTTTACAAAATTCGTCCGGAATTTTGTGAACGCTCTCCATACATTTTCACCTTTGGGTCGTGAATACCGGCTGACCGATAAGAGATAGCGACTTGTCGTAGAATATTTATATGTTGGACGTTCGAAGACGCAACTTTCATTATATGGGAGCAACCCGGTCAGGGTGCTCCAAGTCGGTCGTTTGGTCGGTTTACGGTTTGGGCCGACCATGTGCTGTACCAGGTTGAGGTACTTTTCATGAATTATAACTCAGTCAGTTTGCCTCCGAGCGACAATCTACGGTGTGATTTGGAATGGTCCTGAGTGGGACTATCAAGGAAAAATACGCAAAGAAATTCAGCATGTTGGTGGGCGAAGCTATTAGCGAAACATGGAGCAACAAGGGTCCAAAAACGAATGAAATGGGACTTGGACCAAGAATAACGGCAAGTTAGAGACGAGTTAGCAAGTTGGCGTAGAACAATTATATTTGGTGCATGGTATGACCAACAAAAAAGTATATGAGGCCAAGGTGCTGGCTGGCCTCCAAAGTGGAGATATGGGCGATCCAAAGTTTGTACCCAAGTACGAACAAGTATGGAAAAAACAGGGTAAGGTACCAAGTACCATTAATAACTTCGGCTGTAGATGGCCGAGCAAGACAAACGGCATACCGTTGGAAAGGTCTTGGGGAGACCTATCTACCCTGAAAGTTTCATGAGGCTGAGTTGAAAGACCACGGAGATTTTAGGTGATGATGGTCCAATTCGGGGACCAAGTCGCAGGAAATGGCACTTGACCAAAACCACCCTTGAAAGGTGAATACCGGCTGACCGGTAAGAGATAGCGACTTGGCGTAGAATATTCATACGTTGGGCGGGTATAGACGCAAATTTCATTATATGGGAGCAACCCGATCAGGGTGCTCCAAGTCGGTCGTTTGGTCGGTTTATGTTTTGGGCCGACCACGTGGTGTACCAAATTGAGGTACCTTTCATGAATTATAACTCGGTCAGTTTGCCACCGAGCGACAAGTTGCGGGGTGTTTTGGAATGGTATTGAGTGGAACTATCAAGGAAAAATAATAATAGAAAATCAGCTTGTCCATGGCCGAAGCTATTAGTGAATCATATAGCAAAATGGGTCCAAAAACGAACGAAATGGGACTTGGACCAAGAATAACGGCAAGTTGGAGAAGAGATAGCAAGTTGGCGTAGAACAATTATATTTGGTGCATGGTATGACCAACAAAAAAGTATATGAGGCCAAGGTGCTGGCTGGCCTCCAAAGTGGAGATATGGGCGATCCAAAGTTTGTACCCAAGTACGAACAAGTATGGAAAAAAACAGGGTAAGGTACCAAGTACCTTTAATAACTTCGGCTGTAGATGGCCTAGCGAGACAAACGGCATACCGTTGGAAAGGTCTTGGGGAGACCTATTTACCCTGAAAGTTTCATGAGGCTGAGTTGAAAGACCACGGAGATATTAGGTGATGATGGTCCAATTCGGGGACCAA
Source organism: Anopheles coustani (assembly GCF_943734705.1). Taxonomy (NCBI): domain Eukaryota; kingdom Metazoa; phylum Arthropoda; class Insecta; order Diptera; family Culicidae; genus Anopheles; species Anopheles coustani. The sequence continues at coordinate 178,564 of NW_026525131.1, read as the reverse complement.
GTCGCAGGAAATGGCACTTGACCAAAACCACCCTTGAAAGGTGAATACCGGCTGACCGGTAAGAGATAGCGACTTGGCGTAGAATATTCATACGATGGGCGGGTAGAGACGCAACTTTCATTATATGGGAGCAACCCGGTCAGGGTGCTCCAAGTCGGTCGTTTGGTCGGTTTATGATTTGGGCCGACCATGTGCTGTACCAGGTAGAGGTACCTTTCATGAATTATAACTCGGTCAGTTTGCCATCGAGCGACGAGTTGCGGGGTGTTTTGGAATGGTTTTGAGTGGAACTATCAAGGAAAAATAAAAATAGAAAATCAGCTTGTCCATGGCCGAAGCTATTAGTGAATCATATAGCAAAATGGGTCCAAAAACGAACGAAATGGGACTTGGACCAAGAATAACGGCAAGTTGGAGAAGAGATAGCAAGTTGGCGTAGAACAATTATAAACTGTGCATGGTATGAACAACAAAAAAGTATCTGTGGCCCAGGCGGTAGCTGGCCTCCAAAATGGAGATATGGGTGATTCATGGTTTGCACCCAAGTATGGCAAAAACTGGTAGAGGTATCTTTCAGGAATTATAGCTCAGACTGTATGGCACTTAGCGGGTCGCTTGGCTCTGGTGTGAAATAGTCTTGAGTGGGACTATCAAGGAAAAATACGAACAAAAAATCACCATGTCCACGGACGAAGGTATTAGCGAAACTTAGAGCGAAATTGCGACCAAGTCGCTGGAAATGGCCCTTGAACCAAGTATACCGTCAAGGCGGTACGAGATAGCGAGTTGACGTAGAACATTTATAAGTTTGCCTTTACGAGACGAAAGTTAAGTTATATGGGGCCAACCCGCCCAGGGTTGTCCAAGTCGGTCATATGGCTGATCGAAATTTTCGACCAAGTACTGAGAAAACAGGGTAAGGTACCAAGTACCTCAAATAACTTCGGCTGTAGATGTCCGAGCGAAGCAAACGGCATAGCGTTGGAAAGGTCTTGAAGTGCTCTAAACACCCTGAAAGTATGAGAACGCTATCTTGAAAACTCGTGGAGATATTAGAGAAACATAGGGCCCACAAGATACCAAGTCGCAGGAAATGGGCCCTCCACGAACACCCTAAAATCCCAATTACGGCTAAGTTGCCGGCCAGCTAGCGAAGTGAAATGTTCAAGGCATAACTAGAACACGTTGATGCGCAACTTTTTTATTCAGAATTGTTTTCGATATCTGGCCCCCAAAGGGGGGATATGGGCGATCCAAAGATTTTTCAAAGTTTCGGTACTTTTTACGGTATCGCTCATAGCTCCGGCTGTATGCAAGCAAATGACAATCTAAGACATGATTTGGAAAGGTATTGAGTAGTACTAACTTACGTTAGAACACAGCGAAGCGCTATCGGTTCATGGCAAGGCCGATATAAGCAGTCAAAAATGAAAAATGTTGACAAAATGAACAAAAATTACCTTGGTACGTGAATAGCGTCCACGGATGAATAGGTACGAAGGTGGTGTGGAACAAATATAATTAGGAATTGGTACGATCTATAAGTTTGCCGAAGACCGCAAAGCGCTCAGACCCATAGAAAGTGGCCATTTGGGCCGAACAGTGCGTGCAAAGAGGTGAAAAAGCAAAAATTGCACTTTGATGGGCGATTTGCGGGGGGAAGGAGGGGTCGGAGGGGTAAATGTCTCATGGCCAAAAAGTCTTATCTCATCAAGATCTAAAACATTGCCGAAGACCGCAACGCGCTAGCTCGCAATCGAAAAATCGCGATTTTGAAAATTTTCTAAGTGTTGGGCCCCCTAAGGAAAGGTAACAAAAATCACCTTTGGCCCCAATTTTGAGCATGAAGGAGTCGTTTCCGAGGCATGGTGTCTTCGGCAAAAAGTTTCATCTACTCGAGTACTTACGACTAGTCAAATAAAAAATTGAGAAACATAAACGGTATGGCTATGCCGAAGCTCGATACACCCGAAAAAATCCCAAAAAAGTCGAAAATGTCGAAAAATGAGAAAACCCTATATTCGTACTCTACTCGAGCCCTAAATATTGAAAAGTGAAACCCGCGATCGATATGGAACAAAAAATTGACCTAGGCAAAGTTGTATGACGGTCCGCACCTTTGAAAAATCTGGTAAGTGTATTTTAGACAGACTCGAAAAAAGTCGCCCCGAGTCCCCTTACGATGAAAATCCGAAAAAGTCGAAATTGTTGAAAATGTTAAAAAGCCTCTTTTGGTGGTCTATGGCATCCCTAGATATTGAAAAGTGAGGTCCGCGGCCAATCCGGAAGAAAAAGTAAGCTAGGCAAACTTGTATGTCGGTCGATACAAAAAACGGCTCGGTGAGTGTATTTTCGACAGGCTTCAAAAAACAATCCTTTCTCCATACAATTTCAATCGATTTTAAAAATTGCCCCGTCGGAGTGTAGAAATCGGGTTTTAAAACACATTTTACTTTTGGGTTTTTTTCGATCCGACGCTTAGTTCGCCCGCAATTGAGAGAAAACGAAAAAACACGTTTACAAAATTCGTCCGGAATTTTGTGATCGCCGTCCATACATTTTCGATCGATTTTTAAAATTTCGAGATAGCGCTTTGGTGTCTTCGGCAATAATGTAGAAATCGGGTTTTTAAACACATTTTACTTTTGGGTTTTTTTCGATCCGTCGCTTGGTTCGCCCGCAATCGCGAGAAAACGAAAAAACACGTTTACAAAATTCCGGACGAATTTTGTGAACGCCGTCCATACATTTTCGATCGATTTTTAAAATTTCGAGATAGCGCTTTTGTGTCTTCGGCAATAATGTAGAAATCGGGTTTTTAAACACATTTTACTTTTGGGTTTTTTTCGATCCGACGCTAAGTTCGCCCGCAATCGCGAGAAAACGAAAAAACACGTTTACAAAATTCCGGACGAATTTTGTGAACGCCGTCCATACATTTTCGATCGATTTTTAAAATTTCGAGATAGCGCTTTGGTGTCTTCGGCAATAATGTAGAAATCGGGTTTTTAAACACATTTTACTTTTGGGTTTTTTTCGATCCGACGCATAGTTCGCGCGCAATCGAGAGAAAACGGAAAAACACGTTTACAAAATTCCGGACGAATTTTGTGATCGCCGTCCATACATTTTCGATCGATTTTTAAAATTTCGAGATAGCGCTTTGGTGTCTTCGGCAATAATGTAGAAATCGGGTTTTTAAACACATTTTACTTTTGGGTTTTTTTCGATCCGACGCATAGTTCGCCCGCAATTGAGAGAAAACGGAAAAACACGTTTACAAAATTCCGGACGAATTTTGTGAACGCCGTCCATACATTTTCGATCGATTTTTAAAATTTCGAGATAGCGCTATGGTGTCTTCGGCAATAATGTAGAAATCGGGTTTTTAAACACATTTTACTTTTGGGTTTTTTTCGATCCGACGCTTAGTTCGCCCGCAATTGAGAGAAAACGGAAAAACACGTTTACAAAATTCCGGACGAATTTTGTGATCGCCGTCCATACATTTTCGATCGATTTTTAAAATTTCGAGATAGCGCTTTGGTGTCTTCGGCAATAATGTAGAAATCGGGTTTTTAAACACATTTTACTTTTGGGATTTTTTCGATCCGACGCTTGGTTCGCCCGCAATCGAGAGAAAACGGAAAAACACGTTTACAAAATTCCGGACGAATTTTGTGATCGCCGTCCATACATTTTCGATCGATTTTTAAAATTTCGAGATAGCGCTTTGGTGTCTTCGGCAATAATGTAGAAATCGGGTTTTTAAACACATTTTACTTTTGGGTTTTTTTCGATCCGACGCATAGTTCGCCCGCAATTGAGAGAAAACGGAAAAACACGTTTACAAAATTCCGGACGAATTTTGTGAACGCCGTCCATACATTTTCGATCGATTTTTAAAATTTCGAGATAGCGCTATGGTGTCTTCGGCAATAATGTAGAAATCGGGTTTTTAAACACATTTTACTTTTGGGTTTTTTTCGATCCGACGCTTAGTTCGCCCGCAATTGAGAGAAAACGGAAAAACACGTTTACAAAATTCCGGACGAATTTTGTGATCGCCGTCCATACATTTTCGATCGATTTTTAAAATTTCGAGATAGCGCTTTGGTGTCTTCGGCAATAATGTAGAAATCGGGTTTTTAAACACATTTTACTTTTGGGTTTTTTTCGATCCGTCGCTTGGTTCGCCCGCAATCGAGAGAAAACGGAAAAACACGTTTACAAAATTCCGGACGAATTTTGTGATCGCCGTCCATACATTTTCGATCGATTTTTAAAATTTCGAGATAGCGCTTTGGTGTCTTCGGCAATAATGTAGAAATCGGGTTTTTAAACACATTTTACTTTTGGGTTTTTTTCGATCCGACGCATAGTTCGCCCGCAATTGAGAGAAAACGGAAAAACACGTTTACAAAATTCCGGACGAATTTTGTGAACGCCGTCCATACATTTTCGATCGATTTTTAAAATTTCGAGATAGCGCTATGGTGTCTTCGGCAATAATGTAGAAATCGGGTTTTTAAACACATTTTACTTTTGGGTTTTTTTCGATCCGACGCTTAGTTCGCCCGCAATTGAGAGAAAACGGAAAAACACGTTTACAAAATTCCGGACGAATTTTGTGATCGCCGTCCATACATTTTCGATCGATTTTTAAAATTTCGAGATAGCGCTTTGGTGTCTTCGGCAATAATGTAGAAATCGGGTTTTTAAACACATTTTACTTTTGGGATTTTTTCGATCCGACGCTTAGTTCGCCCGCAATTGAGAGAAAACGGAAAAACACGTTTACAAAATTCTGGACGAATTTTGTGAACGCCGTCCATACATTTTCGATCGATTTTTAAAATTTCGAGATAGCGCTTTGGTGTCTTCGGCAATAATGTAGAAATCGGGTTTTTAAACACATTTTACTTTTGGGTTTTTTTCGATCCGTCGCTTGGTTCGCCCGCAATCGCGAGAAAACGAAAAAACACGTTTACAAAATTCGTCCGGAATTTTGTGAACGCTCTCCATACATTTTCACCTTTGGGTCGTGAATACCGGCTGACCGATAAGAGATAGCGACTTGTCGTAGAATATTTATATGTTGGACGTTGGAAGACGCAACTTTCATTATATGGGAGCAACCCGGTCAGGGTGCTCCAAGTCGGTCGTTTGGTCGGATTATGGTTTGGGCCGACCATGTGCTGTACCAGGTTGAGGTACTTTTCATGAATTATAACTCGGTCAGTTTGCCTCCGAGCGACAATCTACGGTGTGATTTGGAATGGTTCTGAGTGGGACTATCAAGCAAAAATACAAATAGAAAATCAGCTTGTCCATGGCCGAAGCTATTAGTGAAACATATAGCAAAATGGGTCCAAAAACGAATGAAATGGGACTTGGACCAAGAATAACGGCAAGTTGGAGAAGAGATAGCAAGTTGGCGTAGAACAATTATATTTGGTGCATGGTATGGCCAACAAAAAAGTATATGAGGCCAAGGTGCTGGCTGGCCTCCAAAGTGGAGATATGGGCGATCCAAAGTTTGTACCCAAGTATGGCAAAAACTGGTAGAGGTACCTTTCATGAATTACTGCTCAGGCTGTATGGCACTTAGCGGGACGCTTGGCTCTGGTATGGAATAGTCTTGAGTGGGACTATCAAGGAAAAATACGAACAAAAAATCACCATGTCCACGGACGAAGGTATTAGCGAAACTTAGAGCGAAATTGCGACCAAGTCGCTGGAAATGGCCCTTGGACCAAGTATACCGTCAAGGCGGTACGAGATAGCGAGTTGACGTGGAATATTTATAAGTTTGCCTCCACGAGACGAAAGTTTAGTTATATGGGGCTAACCCGCTCAGGGTTGTCCAAGTCGGTCATATGGCTGATCGAAATTTTCGACCAAGTACTGAGAAAACAGGGTAAGGTACGGTGTACCTCGAATAACTTTGGCTGTAGATGTCCGAGCGAGGCAAACGGCATAGCGTTGGAAAGGTCTTGAGGTGTTCTAGGCACCCTGAAAGTTTGAAAAGGCTATCTGGAAAACTCGTGGAGATATTAGAGAAACATTGGGCCCAAAAGATACCAAGTCGCAGGAAATGGGCCCTCCAAGAACACCCTAAAATCCCAATTACGGCTAAGTTGCAGGCCAGCTAGCGAAGTGAAATGTTCTAGGCATAACTAGAACACGTTAATGCGCAACTTTTTGAATCAGAACTTTTTTCGATATCTGGCCCCCAAAGGGGGGATATGGGCGATCAAAGGATTTTTCCAAGTTTCGGTACTTTTTACGGTATCGCTCATAGCTCCGGCTGTATGCAAGCAAATGACAATCTAAGACATGATTTGGAAAGGTATTGAGCAGTACTAACTTACGTTAGAACACAGCGAAGCGCTATCGGTTCATGGCAAGGCCGATAGAAGCAGTCAAAGATGAAAAATGTTGACAAAATGAACAAAAATTACCTTGGTACGCGAATAGCGGCCAGGGATGAAGAGGTACGAAGGTGGTGTAGAAGAATTATAATTAGGGCTTGGTACGCTCTAAAAGTTTGCCGAAGACCGCAAAGCGCTCAGACCCATAGAAAGTGGCCATTTGGGCCGAACAGTGCGTGCAAAGAGGTGAAAATGCAAAAATTGCACTTTGGGGGGCGATTTGCGGGGGGAAGGAGGGGTCGGAGGGCAAAATGTCCCTTGACCAAAAAGTCTTATCTCGTCGAGATCTACAACATTGCCGAAGACCGCAAAGCGCTAGCTCGCAATCGAAAAATCGAGAATTTGAAAATTTTCTAAGTCTTGGGCTCCCTAAGGAAAAGTTTCAAAAATCACGTTTGTCCCCAATTTTGAAGGGGAAGGAGTCGGTTCCGGGGCATGGTGTCTTCGGCAAAAAGTCTTATCTTTTTGCGTACTTTCGACTAGTTCAATAAAAATTTTTGACCCAAAATTTGTTCGGCGGACCCCTAGGTCGAAAAACCCGAAAAAAGTCGAAAAAAGTCGAAAATGTCGAAAAATGAGAAAACCTCATATTCGGACTCTACACGAGCCCCAGATATTGAAAAGTGAAATCCGCGGTCGATTTGGAACAAAAAATTTACCTAGGCAAAGTTGTATGGAGGTAGGGACCCCTGAGAAAAAAGTTTGGTCCCGAGGCTCCTTGGACCACCAAGTCCCTAGGTCGGACCAAAATCGGAAAAAATCCGACCAAAGTCGAAAGTGTCGAAAATTTTAAAAAACCCCTTTTGGGGCCCTATGGCCTCCCTAGATAATGAAAAGTGAGGTCCGCGGCCGATCCGGAAGAAAAACTTGACCTAGGGAAACTTGTATGACGGTGGGGACCCAAAAAAATTTCGATGAGTGTAGTTTAGACAGGCCGGAAAATGTATCGGTGGTCCGTATCAAGGGACGTCTTTTAGTTCCATGGGGTGGTGGTCGTCGAACAAAGTCGCCTAGGTCGACCACCAGAAAGACCAGTCGTGTTGTAATGGATGTTTTGACCACTTTACTAGGGAAACCTAGTAGGTCGAAGCAAATTTGGGGTTCGAGATGAGTTGGTGAAAGTTGGTCCAACCTAGGTGTGCTTGGTGGAGGTTGACCATGAAAGTAGAGCATGATAGGAATGACCATAACTTTGGTTCTAGATGTCGGATCGGTACACTTGAGGCAGTTTTGGAAAGGTGAAGGCCTGCTCTAGCTATGTTTCCTACCAAGCTGAGCGCCTACTAGTGACCCGGAGGAGGTATTAAGGGTCAAAGGCAAAAAGGGGTACCCTAAAGTGCATGTGACCAAGAAAATGGGAAAAACGGTATCGCCTATAGCTCAGGCTGTATGGCTCGGATCGGAAAGCTTGGATATGCGTTGGAAAGGTCTTGACGAGCGCTAGCTATGTGTCCTACCAAGCGAAGCGCTAGGTGTTGAGCAAGTCGGTCATATTAGAGGGCAAAGGTGAAAAATGGTGGTTTAGAGGCGAAAATTCACCTTATGATCGAAAATAGCGGGCGAACGATAAGAGCTACGAACACGGCGTAGAACAATCATAAGTACGTTACCACAAGACCTAACTTTGGCCAATATAGAGCGAGAAGATCGGAGGTACCCATCAGGGTGATATGGCTGGTTCAAAGTTGGACCAAAACGAGACTTGAGAAATGGGTTGAAACACGGTATCGCGAATAACTCAGGCTGTATGGAACGGATCGACAAGCTAAGATCAGTGTTGGAAAGGTCGAACCGAGCGCTAACTATAATCCCAAACAACCGAAGCGCTAAGTGTTGAGCAAAACTGAGTTATTAAGCGACAAAGTGGAAAAATAATACCAAAATTTCCAAAAATCACACAAGACCAAGAATACCGAGCAGGCGGTAAGAGATAGCGGGTTGACGTAGAATACTTATAAGTTTGCCTCTACGAGACCTAAAAGTCGTCCATAGACAGCGAGAAGATCGGACCACTCTGGAAGGGTGATACGAGTGGTCAAAAATTGGCAAAAATGAAACATGGCTAAAATGGATTTGACTTGTGCACCGTATAGCTCCGGCTGTATGGCATGGATTGTTAAGCTAGGATATGTTTTGGAAAGGTAACACCCAGCGCTAGATACGACTAGAAGAAAGCAAAGCGCTAACTAGCATGATTTGGAAGTTATTAAGTGTCAAAGTCGAAAAATGTTACCAAAATTGAAACTCGAGTACATTGGGCCAAAAAGTACAAGTTGTGAAATTTGGACTTACGAGTAAAATACCGAGCAGGCGGTAAGAGATAGAGACTTGGTGTAGAACAATTATATGTTGGGCATGTTATAACCTATATTTGGCCCGAACATAGTGACGAGATCGGTGGTACCCAAAAGGGTGGTACAGGTGTTAGATGGTTTTCCCAGAGCATAAGCTCCACATGATATGGAAAACGGGAAACATCATAACTTCGGCTGTATGGCATGGAATGGAACGAACAAGGTATCGATGGAAAGAGAAAAGGTAGCGCTAACTATAATTCCTACCAAGCAAAGCGCTAGCATGTGACCGTTCGGGTGTTATTGTGAGTCAAAGTCAGAAATTGTTACCACGAGAGGCGAAAATCCGACTAAGTCCATGAATACCGGGCTGGCGGTAAGAGATACGGCTTGGCCGTAGAACATTTATAAGTTGGCCAATACAAGACCTAAGTTTCGTCCATAGACGACAAGAAGATCGAAGATACGTGAAGGTGAGATATGGGCGTCCCAAAGTGGGCCTTTGAAAAAGTGACAAACTTCCCTTATAACAGCATACACCAAATATCTCTGGCTCTATGGCACCGAATAAGAAGTTGAGGTCAGCGATAGAAAGGTGATAGTCAGCGCTAAATATCATACGAACAGAGTGAAGCGCTAAAGGGAAAGGATCTTGGTGATATAAGGTGACAAAGTCGAGAAAAGTTGCCTCAAAATCATGAAAAATGTGAAAAAATGGCTAAGTCCCGGGTGCCTTAAGGGCAGGTTGATCGAATGTACCGAGCTGGCGGTACGAGATAGAGACTTGGTGTAGAACAATTATATGTTTGGCATGGCAAGACCTACATTTGGTCAATACAAAGTGAGAAGATCAAAGAAACCCGTAAGGGTGATATTGGTGTCCAAAGGTAAAAAGCACTAAGTCTTGGGAAACTTATATGAAGAAAAAGGACCCTGATGGGTCATATAGGATGGATCGAAAAATCGGCTAAGTCCCAAAATGGGGATGTCAGAACTACACTCAAATGTTACCACACCAAGCAAGGCAAACTTATATGAAGGCAAGGACCCTGATGGGTCATATGGTATTTTACGAAAAATCGGCTAAGTCCCAAAATGAGGATGTCAGAACTACACTCATGTGTTACCACACCAAGCAAGGCAAACTTATATGAAGGCAAGGACCCTGATGGGTCATATGGTATTTTACGAAAAATCGGCTAAGTCCCAAAATGGGGATGTCAGAACTACACTCATGTGTTACCACACCAAGCAAGGCAAACTTATATGAAGCAAAGGACCCTGATGGGTCATATGGTATTTTACGAAAAATCGGCTAAGTCCCAAAATGGGGATGTCAGAACTACACTCAAATGTTACCACACCAAGCAAGGCAAACTTATATGAAGGCAAGGACCCTGATGGGTCATATGGTATTTTACGAAAAATCGGCTAATTCCCAAAATGAGGATGTCAGAACTACACTCATGTGTTACCACACCAAGCAAGGCAAACTTATATGAAGGCAAGGACCCTGATGGGTCATATGGTATTTTACGAAAAATCGGCTAAGTCCCAAAATGGGGATGTCAGAACTACACTCAAATGTTACCACACCAAGCAAGGCAAACTTATATGAAGCAAAGGACCCTGATGGGTCATATGGTATTTTACGAAAAATCGGCTAAGTCCCAAAATGGGGATGTCAGAACTACACTAAAAAGTTACCACACCAAGCAAGGCAAACTTATATGAAGGAAAGGACCCTGATGGGTCATATGGTATTTTACGAAAAATCGGCTAAGTTCCAAAATGATGATGTCAGAACTACACTCAAATGTTACCACACCAAGCAAGGCAAACTTATATGAAGCAAAGGACCCATATGGGTCATATGGTATTTTACGAAAAATCGGCTAAGTCCCAAAATGATGATGTCAGAACTACACTCAAATGTTACCACACCAAGCAAGGCAAACTTATATGAAGCAAAGGACCCTGATGGGTCATATGGTATTTTACGAAAAATCGGCTAAGTCCCAAAATGGGGATGTCAGAACTACACTCAAATGTTACCACACCAAGCAAGGCAAACTTATATGAAGGCAAGGACCCTGATGGGTCATATGGTATTTTACGAAAAATCGGCTAAGTCCCAAAATGGGGATGTCAGAACTACACTCAAATGTTACCACACCAAGCAAGGCAAACTTATATGAAGCAAAGGACCCTGATGGGTCATATGGTATTTTACGAAAAATCGGCTAAGTCCCAAAATGATGATGTCAGAACTACACTCAAATGTTACCACACCAAGCAAGGCAAACTTATATGAAGGAAAGGACCCATATGGGTCATATGGCATTTTACGAAAAATCGGCTAAGTCCCAAAATGAGGATGTCAGAACTACACTAAAAAGTTACCACACCAAGCAAGGCAAAGTACCTAGGTGAACCCTAGGAAGAAACACGGACCAAGTCAGATGGCCTAAGTCAAGAGAACAAGTGACCTAGGCAAAGTTGTATGACGGTGAGGACCCTGAAAAATCTGGTTAGTGTAGTTTAGACAGGGGAGGTTTTTGGGTCGGCTGAACCTCCTTATTTTGGGTTTTGACCTCCTCAAGAAGCTACACCTAGGCAAACTGCCTAGGGTGAAAGTGCGAAGACCAATCGAATAGTAAGACAAGTTTTGACCGATCGCCCTAGGCAAGCTTGTATGAAGAAAGGGACCCTATGGGTCATATGGAAATACATGAAAAATCGGCTAAGTCCCAAAATTGGGATGTCTGAACTACACTAAAAAGTTACCACATCAAGCAAGGCAAAGTACCTAGGTGAACCCTAGGAAGAAACACGGACCAAGTCAGATGGCCTAAGTCAAGAGTGCAAGTGACCTAGGCAAAGTTGTATGACGGTGAGGACCCTGAAAAATCTGGTTAGTGTAGTTTAGACAGGGGAGGTTTTTGGGTCGGCTGAACCTCCTTATTTTGGGTTTTGACCTCCTCAAGAAGCTACACCTAGGCAAACTGCCTAGGGTGAAAGTGCGAAGACCAATCGAATAGTAAGACAAGTTTTGACCGATCGCCCTAGGCAAGCTTGTATGAAGAAAGGGACCCTATGGGTCATATGGAAATACATGAAAAATCGGCTAAGTCCCAAAATTGGGATGTCTGAACTACACTAAAAAGTTACCACATCAAGCAAGGCAAAGTACCTAGGTGAACCCTAAGAAGAAACACGGACCAAGTCAGATGGCCTAAGTCAAGAGTACAAGTGACCTAGGCAAAGTTGTATGGCGCTGAGGACCCTGAAAAATCGGGTTAGTGTAGTTCAGACAGGGGAGGTTTTTGGGTCGGCTGAACCTCCTTATTTTGGGTTTTGACCTCCTCAAGAAGCTACACCTAGGCAAACTGCCTAGGGTGAAAGTGCGAAGACCAATCGAATAGTAAGACAAGTTTTGACCGATCGCCCTAGGCAAGCTTGTATGAAGAAAGGGACCCTATGGGTCATATGGAAATATACGAAAAATCGGCTAAGTCCCAAAATTGGGATGTCTGAACTACACTAAAAAGTTACCACATCAAGCAAGGCAAAGTACCTAGGTGAACCCTAAGAAGAAACACGGACCAAGTCAGATGGCCTAAGTCAAGAGTACAAGTGACCTAGGCAAAGTTGTATGACGGTGAGGACCCTGAAAAATCTGGTTAGTGTAGTTCTGACAGGGGAGGTTTCTAGGTCGGCTGAACCTCCTTATTTCGGGTTTTGGCCTCCTCAAGAAGACAGACCTAGGCAAACTGCCTAGGGTGAAAGTGCGAAGACCAATCGAATAGTAAGACAAGTTTTGACCGATCGCCCTAGGCAAGCTTGTATGAAGAAAGGGACCCTATGGGTCATATGGAAATACATGAAAAATCGGCTAAGTCCCAAAATTGGGATGTCTGAACTACACTAAAAAGTTACCACATCAAGCAAGGCAAAGTACCTAGGTGAACCCTAGGAAGAAACACGGACCAAGTCAGATGGCCTAAGTCAAGAGTACAAGTGACCTAGGCAAAGTTGTATGGCGCTGAGGACCCTGAAAAATCGGGTTAGTGTAGTTCAGACAGGGGAGGTTTCTGGGTCGGCTGAACCTCCTTATTTCGGGTTTTGGCCTCCTCAAGAAGACAGACCTAGGCAAACTGCCTAGGGTGAAAGTGCGAAGACCAATCGAATAGTAAGACAAGTTTTGACCGATCGCCCTAGGCAAGCTTGTATGAAGAAAGGGACCCTTAGGGTCATATGGAAATTCATGAAAAATCGGCTAAGTCCCAAAATTGGGATGTCAGAACTACACTATAAAGTTACCACATCAAGCAAGGCAAAGTACCTAGGTGAACCCTAGGAAGAAACACGGACCAAGTCAGATGGCCTAAGTCAAGAGTATAAGTGACCTAGGCAAAGTTGTATGGCGCTGAGGACCCTGAAAAATCGGGTTAGTGTAGTTAAGACAGGGGAGGTTTCAGGGTCGGCTGGACCTCCTTATTTCGGGTTTTGGCCTCCTCAAGAAGACAGACCTAGGCGAATTGCCTAGGGTGAAACTGCGAAGACCAATCGAATAGTAAGACAAGTTTTGACCGATCGCCCTAGGCAAGCTTGTATGAAGAAAGGGACCCTTAGGGTCATATGGAAATTCATGAAAAATCGGCTAAGTCCCAAAATTGGGATGTCAGAACTACACTAAAAAGTTACCACATCAAGCAAGGCAAAGTACCTAGGTGAACCCTAGGAAGAAACACGGACCAAGTCAGATGGCCTAAGTCAAGAGTATAAGTGACCTAGGGAAAGTTGTATGACGGTGAGGACCCTGAAAAATCGGGTTAGTGTAGTTAAGACAGGGGAGGTTTCAGGGTCGGCCAGACCTCCTTATTTCGGGTTTTGGCCTCCTCAAGAAGACAGACCTAGGCGAATTGCCTAGGGTGAAACTGCGAAGACCAATCGAATAGTAAGACAAGTTTTGACCGATCGCCCTAGGCAAGCTTGTATGAAGAAAGGGACCCTATGGGTCATATGGAAATATACGAAAAATCGGCTAAGTCCCAAAATTGGGATGTCAGAACTACACTATAAAGTTACCACATTAGCAAGGCAGACTTGTATGAAGAACGGGACCCTGGTGAAAGTAGCAAATATCCCAAACCGAACATGAATATTATACACACAAGAGTACGAACATAAAGGAACACGGACCAAGCGTACCGAGAGAATCGGTACTATAGAACCCTCGTGGTTCTACACAAAGACTTTATGTTAGGGGTTCAAGCCCCATAGTACTCAAACGGTGACAGTAGCAAATATCCCAAAACGAACGTGAATCTTATTCACAAGAGTACGAACATAAAGGAACACGGACCAAGCGTACCGAGAGAATCGGTACTATAGAGCCCTCGTGGTTCTACACAAAGACTTTATGTTCGGGGTTCACACCCCAAATCGAACGTGGAATTTACTTTCTGATGGTCATGCGGTCGTCCAAAGGGGTCTAGTATCCTGGGATGACAAGCATCACGGGCACAGCTCGTATCAAAACAGTCGAAGAGGCCCGCGAAAGCTTGCTTTCCATGGCTATGCGATGCACAAATTGAGTTTACTCACCGTAGTATAAAACGAACGAACCGAACCTATCCGAGTAGGGATAATGGGCGCAGTAACATACTTCTGTGACCCAGCGAGAGTTGAACGAGGTGACATGAACTGTCAGTGGCTTATATCAGATGGGATACATACATGAGATTGCTTTCAAATCTACACTCGAAAACCTAACCAAGTAAAAGCGAACGTGGGGAGGATTCGAAACTGGTAACGAAATCTTAAGCTGGAAAGAGTCATCACTATGGATACATATTATGCGAAACCAATCAAGTGCTCAGTACTGATCCAAAACCTAAGAGCACTAGTGAACACCTTATTCTCACCCTAGTTCACATCCAAGTGATCGACCACGTGTGTGAAGCAAAGACCAATCGAATTCCTCAATGGACTGAACACTATGAACAAATGGCCAAAAACGTTATAACTATCCAAACATCCTACTATCTAGCGAAAGTCATCACGATGGAACCATACAATGATCTTAACCTATAGCGCTCACCTATTCCTACCCAGAGTGCAAGTGAACATATTGCTCACCCTAACCAGTTCACATCCACGTGATCGACTAACATACCGAAGTTACCACAAGTCAAAGTTATACGTTTACAAGCGCAAGACCAATCGAAAACCCCGAAAGCAATCTCGACCCAAAATGTATTATCCGTGAGTGTAGTCGAGTCTCGTACTCGTCATCTGTAATCGTCGGATAGAATATCCAGTACACGGTTGTCTTTCCAAATGAAATCTACATACAGAACTCGCTCTTGGCAAATGGGTGGCATTGGCGCAATCAGGAGCGAGTTCCCGTCCGGGTGCCAAGTGATTGGCAAATGTCTGGGGGAAAGCAACCATATATTGATTTGTCTGTTAGTGTACTGGGTGTTTGAGGTATGTAGTATCCACGCTTGGTTGGGTGTGTCAGAGGACCATGGATGCGTTCACAACCCCAATTGGGGTACATCGGGAATGATTTTGTGGAACCGATGTGCCCGGCACACACTAAGTTTTGTTGCAAGTTAATAGTGTGCCATGTCCGGGGGGGTTGTGATTAAACTCTGGTGAATTGCGTACTGTGGTGATTGGGGTATGAAAGCCCCGCAGTTGCAATGATCGGACGCGCCTAGCGTGTCCTTTAGTTGATGGTAGGGAAATGAAGGCCCTTGTCAGCTCACCTAAGTATTCATGGAAGTTTGGCATAAGGTCGCTGTGGTAGGGGTATGAAGGCCCCGTCAGCGCATGCACAATCGGGCGCACGAGCGCTTAGCGGAGTCGAATGCCGCTCAAGTGCCTGTCCGGTGCATCGGGTGTGTGTGATACGAGGGCAATGAGGTTCGCACGGGGGCTCGCCTCCCGTGTGCTACCGGACTTGACAACATATAGAACGTGGTGTTTGCTCCTCCGGGTGCAATGGGACAATGAACATTCGAACGCAAAGTCGGAATTCTGGTTGATCCTACCAGTAATATACGCTCGTCTCAAAGGTTAAGCCATGCATGTCTAAGTACAAACAGATTTAATGTGAAACCGCATAAGGCTCAGTATAACAGCTATAATTTACGAGATCATCAACCTAGTTACTTGGATAACTGTGGAAAATCTAGAGCTAATACATGCAACATGCCAGGACCCTCGCGGGAACTGGTGCACTTATTAGTCAAACCAATCGCGGGTTCTCCGTGTCATTGAGTTGAAGTCTGGATAATGATGCTGATCGTATGGTCTCGCACCGACGACAGATCTCGCAAATATCTGCCCTATCAACTATGGATGGTAGTATAGAGGACTACCATGGTTGCAACGGGTAACGGGGAATCAGGGTTCGATTCCGGAGAGGGAGCCTGAGAAATGGCTACCACATCCAAGGAAGGCAGCAGGCGCGTAAATTACCCAATCCCGGGACGGGGAGGTAGTGACGAGAAATAACAATATGAAACTCTTTAATGATGTTTCATAATTGGAATGAGTAGAGCATAAATCCTTCTACGAGGATCAAGTGGAGGGCAAGTCTGGTGCCAGCAGCCGCGGTAATTCCAGCTCCACTAGCGTATATTAAAATTGTTGCGGTTAAAACGTTCGAAGTTGATACTTGTCCAACACAGTCCGGCTCCGCCGACCCGGTCAACCCGTGGTCGGTGGGCCAAGTCGGAATCTGGTTGCGACTCAATGGTGTGGTAGGGCACCAAGTCTGTGTCATGGTGTGCCCTTCAACGGGTGCAAGTGTAACATAGAGCTCGACCGCTCACGTTTACCTTGAACAAATTAGAGTGCTTAAAGCAGGGTGCCCAAACGCCCTAGAATAATCTTGCATGGAATAATGGAATACGACCTTGGTCTAATCTTTCATTGGTTTGTACTCAGACCGGAGGTAATGATTAACAGAAGTAGTTGGGGACACTAGTATTACGGCGCGAGAGGTGAAATTCGTAGACCGTCGTAAGACTAACTAAAGCGAAGGCATTTGTCAAGGATGCTTTCTTTAATCAAGAACGAAAGTTAGAGGATCGAAGGCGATTAGATACCGCCCTAGTTCTAACCGTAAACGATGCCAACTAGCAATTGGGAGACGCTACAACCAGGTGCTCTCAGTAGCTTCCGGGAAACCAAAGTCAGGTTCCGGGGGAAGTATGGTTGCAAAGTTGAAACTTAAAGGAATTGACGGAAGGGCACCACAATGAAATGGAGCTTGCGGTTCAATTTGACTCAACACGGGAAAACTTACCAGGTCCGAACTTATGGAGGTGAGACAGATTAATAGCTCTTTCTCAAATTTAAGGGTAGTGGTGCATGGCCGTTCTTAGTTCGTGGATTGATTTGTCTGGTTAATTCCGATAACGAACGTGACTCACATATGCTAACTAGAACGCAGTCAGCGTTAATGCGTCGATGCCGATTGGAACGGGTTAGGACCTTTCGGTGGAGTATGACCTGACACCTTCGCTGTTCGTGTGCGCAAGTGCACTTACGGTACGCTGCTTAGCAGGACAATTTGTGTTTAGCAAAATGAGATCGAGCGATAACAGGTCCGTGATGCCCTTAGATGTTCTGGGCTACACGCGTGCTACAATGTGGGTAGCAGCGTGTCTCCTATTCCGAGAGGAACGGGAAATCACTCAAATACTCACTTAGTAGGGATTATGGATTGCAATGGTCCATATGAACTCGGAACTTCTAGTAAGTGCTGGTCATCAGCCAGCGTTGAATACGTCCCTGCCCTTTGTACACACCGCCCGTCGCTACTACCGATGGATTATTTAGTGAGGTCTTTGGAGATGATCGTTCGCTGGATCCTCGTGAACCGCGTCTGCTTTATCGAAGTTGACCGAACTTGATGATTTAGAGGAAGTAAAAGTCGTAACAAGGTTTCCGTAGGTGAACCTGCGGAAGGATCATTAGTGGCCAAGTGATCCTTCCAGAAGTCCGAACCTGCGGGTTGAGACTTCGGCACAAGTTGCCATATGATAATTGACGAAACACTATAGAAGTCCGAACCTGCGGGTTGAGACTTCGGCACAAGTTGCCATATGATAATTGACGTAACACTAACAAGTCCGAACCTGCGGGTTGAGACTTAGGCACACGTTGCCTTATACATGACTTCGAACAAATACACAAGTCCGAACCTGCGGGTTGAGACTTAGGCACAAGTTGCCTTATACATGACTTCGAACAAATACACAAGTCCGAACCTGCGGGTTGAGACTTAGGCACAAGTTGCCATATGAAAGTTGACGAAACACTAACAAGTCCGAACCTGCGGGTTGAGACTTAGGCACACGTTGCCTTATACATGACTTCGAACAAATACACAAGTCCGAACCTGCGGGTTGAGACTTAGGCACAAGTTGCCTTATACATACATTATCCAAATAAACAGAAGTCCGAACCTGCGGGTTGAGACTTAGGCACAAGTTGCCATATTATATTCGATCAAACACTAAGTAGTCCGAACCTGCGGGTTGAGACTCAAGACCGTAACAAGATGTCACTATACAAGTCCGAACCTAAGGGTTGAGACTTAATGCGATCTAGATACCAAGTTGACATCCAATACCTGTTGAGCAAAACCAAAGATTCCCTGTTCTCGAATGATTACACTATATAACAGGGAATCTTGAAGAAATCAAGCAAGCGTGAAACAAAGTCATCACTTGGGCATGCTCGATAGCCAACCACATGACCTTAACCTAAGAGAGCATGCAAACCACATGATACCTATAAACGATTAACCCGCCCTAGTTCAATCGTTCACCAAGTGATGACTTCAGTATGGCTAAGAGAAAAACTTTTAAATGGGAAAAACTCTAAGTCCGAACCTCCGGGTTGAGACTTCCGCGTCGGAGGTGGGCGCACCTCCTATCCGAAAGATGGTGAATCAGGGGTGTTCGATCAGCAATGGTCGGATGCCCCGTCGTAGTCCAACTATGACAATCCATGTCAAGACCTCCGGGTTGAGACTTCCGCGTCCGGAGGTACGCGTACCGCCTACCCGAAAGATGGTGAATCAGGGGTGTTCGATCAGCAATGGTCGGATGCCCCGTCGTAGTCCAACTATGACAATCAAAGTCAAGACCTCCGGGTTGAGACTTCCGCGTCCGGAGGTACGCGTACCGCCTACCCGAAAGATGGTGTGCTTCTGGGGTATTCGATGAGTCGGATACCCCGTCGTAGTCCAACTATGACAATACAAAGTCAAGACCTCCGGGTTGAGACTTCCGCGTCCGGAGGTACGCGTACCGCCTACCCGAAAGATGGTGTGCTTCTGGGGTATTCGATGAGTCGGATACCCCGTCGTAGTCCAACTATGACAATCAAAGTCAAGACCTCCGGGTTGAGACTTTCTAAGAGTACAAGCATAAAGGAACACGGACCAAGCCGTACCGAGAGAATCGGTACTAGAGCCCTTGTGGTTCTACATTGAGAGAGCCCTCGTGGTTCTCATTAGGGGCTTTATGCAAGAAGTACTCAATACTGTGGTGTGAAGTATAAAGTATAGAGTCCTCCACTGGTCCACGCTGCTCCGGCGGTCCTGGGTAAGATAGTTCATTCTAGCTTGCCCTATGTGGAAGAGGACTCAATACCCTACCTGTTGAGCTTGAAACAAAGTCATCACTTGGGCATGCTCATATTGCCATACACAATTACATTATATTCGAATGAGCATGCAAGCGACCCTATATAGACCGAACCAAAACGATAGATACCGCCGTAGTTCACCCCCACCAAGTGATGACTTCAGTATGGCTAGTGTGTGAAGTATAAAGTATAGTCCTCCCCTGGTCCACACTGCTTCGGCGGTCCTGGGTAAGATAGTTAGTTCTAGCTTGCCCTATGTGGAAGAGGACACAATACTTAATACTTAGAGTACAAGCATAAAGGAACACGGACCAAGCCGTACCGAGAGAATCGGTACTAGAGCCCTCGTGGTTCTACATTGAGAGAGCCCTCGTGGTTCTCATTAGGGGCTTTATGCAAGAAGTACTCAATACTGTGGTGTGAAGTATTAAGTATAGAGTCCTCCACTGGTCCACGCTGCTCCGGCGGTCCTGGGTAAGATAGTTCATTCTAGCTTGCCCTATGTGGAAGAGGACTCAATACCCTACCTGTTGAGCTTGAAACAAAGTCATCACTTGGGCATGCTCATATTGCCATACACAATTACATTATATTCGAATGAGCATGCAAGCGACCCTATATAGACCGAACCAAAACGATAGATACCGCCGTAGTTCACCCCCACCAAGTGATGACTTCAGTATGGCTAGTGTGTGAAGTATAAAGTATAGTCCTCCCCTGGTCCACACTGCTTCGGCGGTCCTGGGTAAGATAGTTAGTTCTAGCTTGCCCTATGTGGAAGAGGACACAATACTTAATACTTAGAGTACAAGCATAAAGGAACACGGACCAAGCCGTACCGAGAGAATCGGTACTAGAGCCCTCGTGGTTCTACATTGAGAGAGCCCTCGTGGTTCTCATTAGGGGCTTTATGCAAGAAGTACTCAATACTGTGGTGTGAAGTATTAAGTATAGAGTCCTCCACTGGTCCACGCTGCTCCGGCGGTCCTGGGTAAGATAGTTCATTCTAGCTTGCCCTATGTGGAAGAGGACTCAATACCCTACCTGTTGAGCTTGAAACAAAGTCATCATAGTCGATTTTTCATAAATTCTAAGAAAATCATATGTTAGGATGCTGCGAGATGAATCGGATGCTGCATGGAGATGAATCTTGATCTTCTTCATCTCCCATCTTAATACAGCATCCCTACTTAAAGGCATCTCGGACTTAGTCGATTTTTCATAAATTCTAAGAAAAACATATGTTAGGATGCTGCGAGATGAATGGGATGCTGCATTGAGATGAATCTCGATCTTCTTCATCTCCCATCTTAATACAGCATCCCTACTTAAAGGCATCTCGGACTTAGTCGATTTTTCATAAATTCTAAGAAAATCATATGTTAGGATGCTGCGAGATGAATGGGATGCTGCATGGAGATGAATCTTGATCTTCTTCATCTCCCATCTTAATACAGCATCCCTACTTAAAGGCATCTCGGACTTAGTCGATTTTTCATAAATTCTAAGAAATTCATATGTTAGGATGCTGCGAGATGAATGGGATGCTGCATGGAGATGAATCTTGATCTTCTTCATCTCCCATCTTAATACAGCATCCCTACTTAAAGGCATCTCTGACTTAGTCGATTTTTCATAAATTCTAAGAAAAACATATGTTAGGATGCTGCGAGATGAATGGGATGCTGCATTGAGATGAATCTTGATCTTCTTCATCTCCCATCTTAATACAGCATCCCTACTTAAAGGCATCTCGGACTTAGTCGATTTTTCATAAATTCTAAGAAAATCATATGTTAGGATGCTGCGAGATGAATGGGATGCTGCATGGAGATGAATCTTGATCTTCTTCATCTCCCATCTTAATACAGCATCCCTACTTAAAGGCATCTCGGACTTAGTCGATTTTTAATAAATTCTAAGAAAAACATATGTTAGGATGCTGCGAGATGAATGGGATGCGGCATTGAGATGAATCTTGATCTTCTACATCTCCCATCTTAATACAGCATCCCTACTTAAAGGCATCTCGGACTTAGTCGATTTTTCATAAATTCTAAGAAAAACATATGTTAGGATGCTGGGAGATGAATGGGATGCTGCATGGAGATGAATCTTGATCTCCTACATCTCCCATCTCAATACAGCATCCCTACTTAAAGGTATCTCGGACTTAGTCGATTTTTCATAAATTCTTGAAAAAACATATGTTAGGATGCTGCGAGATGAATGGGATGCTGCATGGAGATGAATCTTGATCTTCATCATCTCCCATCCTAATACAGCATCCCTACTTAAAGGCATCTCGGACTTAGTCGATTTTTCATAAATTCATAGAAAAACATATGTTAGGATGCTGGGAGATGAATGGGATGCTGCATGGAGATGAATCTTGATCTTCTTCATCTCCCATCTTAATACAGCATCCCTACTTAAAGGCATCTCGGACTTAGTCGATTTTTCATAAATTCTAAGAAAACAATATGTTAGGATGCTGCGAGATGAATGGGATGCTGCATGGAGATGAATCTTGATCTTCTTCATCTCCCATCTTAATACAGCATCCCTGCTTAAAGGCATCTCGGACTAAGTCGATTTTTCATAAATTCTAAGAAATTCATATGTAAGGAAGCTGCGAGATGAATGGGATGCTGCATGGAGATGAATCTTGATCTTCTACATCTCCCATCTTAATACAGCATCCCTACTTTAAGGATTCTCGGACTTAGTCGATTTTTCATGAATTCTAAGTAAAACATATGTTAGGATGCTGGGAGATAAATGGGATGCTGCATGGAGATGAATCTTGATCTTCTTGTTGTCCCATCTTAATACAGCATCCCTACTTAAAGGCATCTCAGACTTAGTCGATTTTTCATAATTTCTAAGAAAAACATATGTTAGGATGCTGCGAGATGAATGAGATGCTGCAGGGAGATTAATCTTGATCTTCTTCATCTCCCATATTAATACAGCATCCCTACTTAAAGGCATCTCGGACTTAGTCGAATTTTCATAACTTCTAAGTAAAACATATGTTAGGATGCTGCGAGATGAATGGGATGCTGCATGGAGATGAATCTTGATCTTCTACATCTCCCATATTAATACAGCATCCCTACTTAAAGGCATCTCGGACTTAGTCGATTTTTCATAAATTCTAAGAAAAACATATGTTAGGATGCTGGGAGATGAATGAGATGCTGCATGGAGATGAATCTTGATCTTCTTCATCTCCCATCTTAATACAGCATCCCTACTTAAAGGCATCTTGGACTTAGTCGATTTTTCATGAATTCTAAGAAAAACATATGTTAGGATGCTGCGAGATGAATGGGATGCTGCATGGAGATGAATCTTGATCTTTTTCACCTCCCATATTAATACAGCATCCCTACTTAAAGGCATCTCGAACTTAGTTGATTTTTCATAAATTCTAAGAAAATCATATGTTAGGATGCTGCGAGATGAATGGGATGCTGCATGGAGATGAATCTTGATCTTCTTCATCTCCCATCTTAATACAGCATCCCTACTTAAAGGCATCTCGGACTTAGTCGATTTTTCATAAATTCTAAGAAAAACATATGTTAGGATGCTGGGAGATGAATGGGATGCTGCATGGAGATGAATCTTGATCTTCTTGTTGTCCCATCTTAATACAGCATCCCTACTTAAAGGCATCTCGGACTTAGTCAATTTTTCATAAATTCTAAGAAAAACATATGTTAGGTTGCTGCGAGATGAATGGGATGCTGCATGGAGATGAATCTTGATCTTCTACATCTCCCATCTCGATACAGCATCCCTACTTAAAGGCATCTCGGACTTAGTCGATTTTTCATAAATTCTAAGAAAAACATATGTTAGGATGCTGCGAGATGAATGGGATGCTGCATGGAGATGAATCTTGATCTTCTTCATTTCCCATCTCGATACAGCATCCCTACTTAAAGGCATCTCGGACTTAGTCGATTTTTCATGAATTCTAAGAAATTCATATGTAAGGATGCTCCGAGATGAATGGGATGCTGCACGGAGATAAATCTTGATCTTCATCATCTCCCATCTCGATACAGCATCCCTACTTAAAGGAATCTCGGACTTAGTCGATTTTTCATAAATTCCAAGAAAAACATATGTTAGGATGCTGCGAGATGAATGGGATGCTGCATGGAGATGAATATTGATCTTATTCATCTCCCATCTTATTACAGCATCCCTACTTAAAGGCATCTCGGACTTAGTCGATTTTTCATAAATTCTAAGAAAATCATATGTTAGGATGCTGCGAGATGAATGGGATGCTGCATGGAGATGAATCTTGATCTTCTTCATCTCCCATCTTAATACAGCATCCCTACTTAAAGGCATCTCGGACTTAGTCGATTTTTTATAAATTCTAAGAAATTCATATGTTGGGATGCTGCGAGATGAATGGGATGCTGCATGGAGATGAATCTTGATCTTCTTCATCTCCCGTCTTAATACAGCATCCTTACTTAAAGGCATCTCGGACTTAGTCGATTTTTCATAAAATCTAAGAAATTCATATGTTAGGATGCTGCGAGATGAATGGGATGCTTCATGGAGATAAATCTTGATCTTCTTCATCTCCCATCTTAATACAGCATCCCTACTTAAAGGCATCTCGGACTTAGTCAATTTTTCATAAATTCTAAGAAAACAATATGTTAAGATGCTGCGAGATGAATGGGGTACTGCATGGAGATGAATCTTGATATTCTTCATCTCCCATCTTAATACAGCATCCCTACTTAAAGGCATCTCGGACTTAGTCGATTTTTCATAAATTCTAAGAAAAACTTATGTTAGGATGCTGCGAGATAAATGGGATGCTGCATGGAGATGAATGTTGATCTTCTTCATCTCCCATCTTAAAACAGCATCCCTACTTAAAGGCATCTCGGACTTAGTCGATTTTTCATAAATTCTAAGAAAAACATATGTTAGGATGCTGCGAGATGAATGGGATGCTGCATGGAGATGAATCTTGATCTTCTTCATCTCCCATCTTAATACAGCATCCCTACTTAAAGGCATCTCGGACTTAGTCGATTTTTCATAAATTCTAAGAAAAACTTATGTTAGGATGCTGCGAGATAAATGGGATGCTGCATGGAGATGAATGTTGATCTTCTTCATCTCCCATCTTAAAACAGCATCCCTACTTAAAGGCATCTCGGACTTAGTCGATTTTTCATAAATTCTAAGAAATTCATATGTTAGGATGCTGGGAGATGAATGGGATGCTGCATGGAGATGAATCTTGATCTCCTACATCTCCCATCTTAATACAGCATCCCTACTTAAAGCCATCTCGGACTTAGTCGATTTTTCATAAATTCTAAGAAATTCATATGTTAGGATGCTGGGAGATGAATGGGATGCTGTATGGAGATGAATCTTGATCTCCTACATCTCCCATCTCAATACAGCATCCCTACTTAAAGGCATCTCGGACTTAGTCGATTTTTCATAAATTCATAGAAATTCATATGTTAGGATGCTGGGAGGTGAATGGGATGCTGCATGGAGATGAATCTTGACCTTCTTCAACTCCCATCTCAATACAGCATCCCTATGTAAAGGCATCTCGGACTTAGTCGATTTTTAATAAATTCTAAGAAAAACATATGTTAGGATGCTGCGAGATGAATGAGATGCTGCATGGAGATGAATCTTGATCTTCTTCATCTCGCATCTTAATAGAGCATCCCTACTAAAAGGCATCTCGGACTAAGTCGATTTTTAAGAAAATCAAAGAAAAACATATGTAAGGATGCTGGGAGATGAATGGGATGCTGCATGGAGATGAATCTTGATCTTCATCATCACCCATCTTGATACAGCATCCCTACTTAAAGGCATCACGGACTTAGTCGATTTTTCATAAATTCTAAGAAAAACATATGTTAGGATGTTGCGAGATGAATGGGATGCTGCATGGAGATGAATCTTGATCTTCTCCATCTCCCATCTCAATACAGCATCCCTACTTGAGGGCATCTCGGACTTAGTCGATTTTTCATAAATTCTAAGAAAAACATATGTTTGGATGCTAAGAGATGAATGGGATGCTGCATGGAGATGAATCTTGATCTTCTTCATCTCCCATCTTAATACAGCATCCCTACTTAGAGACATCTCGGACTTAGTCGATTTTTCATAAATTCTAAGAAAAACATATGTTAGGATGCTGCGAGATGAATGGGATGCTGCATGGAGATGAATCTTGATCTCCTATATCTCCCATCTCAAAACAGCATCCCTACTAAAAGGCATCTCGGACTTAGTCGATTTTTCATAAATTCTAAGAAAAACATATGTTAGGATGCTGCGAGATGAATGGGATGCTGCATGGAGATGAATCTTGATCTACTTCATCTCCCATCTTAATACAGCATCCCTACTTAAAGGCATCTCGGACTAAGTCGATTTTTCATAAATTCTAAGAAAACCATATGTTAGGATGCTGCGAGATGAATGGGATGCTGCATGGAGATAAATCTTGATCTTCTTCATCCCCCATCTCAATACAGCATCCCTACTTAAAGGCATCTCGGACTTAGTCGATTTTTCATAAATTCTAAGAAAAACATATGTTAGGATGCTGGGAGATGAATGGGATGCTGCATGGAGATGAATCTTGATCTTCTTCATCTCCCATCTTAATGCAGCATCCCTACTTAAAGGCATCTCGGACTTAGTCGATTTTTCATAAATTCTAAGAAATTCATATGTTGGGATGCTGCGAGGTGAATGGGATGCTGCATGGAGATGAATCTTGATCTTTTTCATCTCCCATCTTAATGCAGCATCCCTACTTAAAGGCATCTTGGACTTAGTCGATTTTTCATAAATTCTAAGAAAAACATATGTTAGGATGCTGCGAGATGAATGGGATGCTGGATGGAGATAAATCTTGATCTTCTACATCTCCCATCTTAATACAGCATCCCTACCTAAAGGCATCTCGGACTTAGTCGATTTTTCATAAATTCTAAGAAAAACATATGTTAGGAAGCTGCGAGATGAATGGGATGCTGCATGGAGATGAATATTGATCTTCTTCATCTGCCATCTTAATACAGCATCCCTACTTAAAGGCATCTCGGACTTAGTCGATTTTTCATTAATTCTAAGGAAAACATATGTTAGGATGCTGCGAGATAAATGGGATGCTGCATAGAGATGAATCTTGATCTTCTTCATCTCCCTCCTTAATACAGCATCCCTACTTAAAAGCATCTCGGACTTAGTCGATTTTTCATAAATTCTAAGAAAAACACATGTTAGGATGCTGTAAGATGAATAGGATGCTGCATGGAGATGAATCTTGATCTTCTTCATCTCCAATCTTAATACAGCATCCCTACTTAAGGGCATCTCGGACTTAGTCTATTTTTCATAAATTCTAAGAAAAACATATGTAAGGATGCTGCGAGATGAGAGAGATGCTGCATGGAGAAGAATCTTGATCTGCTTCATCTTCCATCTTAATACAGCATCCCTACTTAAAGGCATCTCGGACTTAGTCGATTTTTCATAAATTCTAAGAAATTCATATGTTAGGATGCTGCGAGATGAATGGGATGCTGCATGGAGATAAATCTAGATCTTCTACATCTCCCATATCTATACAGCATACCTACTTAAAGGCATCTCGGACTTAGTCGATTTTTCATAAATTCTAAGAAAAACATATGTTAGGATGCTGCAAGATGAATGGGATGCTGCATGGAGATGAATCTTGATCTTCTTCATCTCCCTCCTTAATACAGCATCCCTACTTAAAGGCATCTCGGACTTAGTCGATTTTTCATAAATTCTAAGAAATTCATATGTTTGGATGCTGGGAGATGAATGGGATACTGCATGGAGATGGATCTTGATCTTTTTCATCTCCCATCTTAATACAGCATCCCTACTTAAAGGCATCTCGGACTAAGTCGATTTTTCATAAATTCTAAGAAAAGCATATGTTAGGATGCTGGGAGATGAATGGGATGCTGCATGGAGATGAATCTTGATCTTCTTCATCTCCCTCCTTAATACAGCATCCCTACTTAAAGGCATCTCGGACTTAGTCGGTTTTTCATAAATTCTAAGGAAAACATATGTTAGGATGCTGCCAGATGAATGGGATGCTGCATGGAGATGAATCTTGATCTTCTTCATCTCCCATCTTAATACAGCATCCCTACTTAAAGGCATCTCGGACTTAGTCGATTTTTCATAAATTCTAAGAAATTCATATGTTAGGATGCTGGGAGATGAATGAGATGCTGCATGGAGATGAATCTTGATCTCCTACATCTCTCATCTCAATACAGCATCCCTACTTAAAGCCATCTCGGACTTAGTCGATTTTTCATAAATTCATAGAAATTCATATGTTAGGATGCTGCGAGATGAATGGGATGCTGCATGGAGATGAATCTTGATCTCCTACATCTCTCATCTCAATACAGCATCCCTACTTAAAGGCATCTCGGACTTAGTCGATTTTTCATAAATTCATAGAAATTCATATGTTAGGATGCTGGGAGATGAATGGGATGCTGCATGGAGATGCATCTTAATCTCCTACATCTCCCATCTTAATACAGCATCCCTACTTAAAGGCATCTCGGACTTAGTCGATTTTTCATAAGTTCTAAGAAATTCATATGTTAGGATGCTGCGAGATGAATGGGATGCTGCATGGAGATGAATCTTGATCTCCTACATCTCCCATCTCAATACAGCATCCCTACTTAAAGGCATCTCGGACTTAGTCGATTTTTCATAAATTCATAGAAATTCATATGTTAGGATGCTGGGAGATGAATGGGATGCTGCATGGAGATGAATCTTGATCTCCTACATCTCCCATCTTAATACAGCATCCCTACTTAAAGGCATCTCGGACTTAGTCGATTTTTCATAAATTCTAAGAAATTCATATGTTAGGATGCTGGGAGATGAATGAGATGCTGCATGGAGATGAATCTTGATCTCCTACATCTCCCATCTTAATACAGCATCCCTACTTAAAGCCATCTCGGACTTAGTCGATTTTTCATAAATTCATAGAAATTCATATGTTAGGATGCTGCGAGATGAATGGGATGCTGCATGGAGATGAATCTTGATCTTCTTCATCTCCCATCTTAAAACAGCATCCCTACTTAAAGGCATCTCGGACTTAGTCGATTTTTCATAAATTCTAAGAAATTCATATGTTAGGATGCTGGGAGATGAATGAGATGCTGCATGGAGATGAATCTTGATCTCCTACATCTCCCATCTCAATACAGCATCCCTACTTAAAGGCATCTCGGACTTAGTCGATTTTTCATAAATTCATAGAAATTCATATGTTAGGATGCTGGGAGATGAATGAGATGCTGCATGGAGATGAATCTTGATCTCCTACATCTCTCATCTCAATACAGCATCCTTACTTAAAGCCATCTCGGACTTAGTCGATTTTTCATAAATTCTAAGAAAAACATATGTTAGGATGCTGCGAGATGAATGGGATGCTGCATGGAGATGAATCTTGATCTTCTTCATCTCCCATCTTAATACAGCATCCCTACTTAAAGGCATCTCGGACTTAGTCGATTTTTCATAAATTCTAAGAAAAACATATGTTAGGATACTGCGAGATGAATGGGATGCTGCATGGAGATGAATCTTGATCTTCTTCATCTCCCATCTTAATACAGCATCCCTACTTAAAGGCATCTCGGACTTAGTCGATTTTTCATAAATTCTAAGAAATTCATATGTTAGGATGCTGGGAGATGAATGGGATGCTGCATGGAGATGAATCTTGATCTTCTTCATCTCCCATCTTAATACAGCATCCCTACTTAAAGCCATCTCGGACTTAGTCGATTTTTTATAAATTCTAAGAAATTCATATGTTAGGATGCTGGGAGATGAATGGGATGCTGCATGGAGATGAAACTTGATCTCCTACATCTCCCATCTTAATACAGCATCCCTACTTAAAGCCATCTCGGACTTAGTCGATTTTTCATAAATTCTAAGAAATTCATATGTCAGGATGCTGGGAGATGAATGGGATGCTGCATGGAGATGAATCTTGATCTCCTACATCGCTCATCTCAATACAGCATCCTTACTTAAAGCCATCTCGGACTTAGTCGATTTTTCATAAATTCTAAGAAAAACATATGTTAGGATGCTGCGAGATGAATGGGATGCTGCATGGAGATGAATCTTGATCTTCTTCATCTCCCATCTTAATACAGCATCCCTACTTAAAGGCATCTCGGACTTAGTCGATTTTTCATAAATTCTAAGAAAAACATATGTTAGGATACTGCGAGATGAATGGGATGCTGCATGGAGATGAATCTTGATCTTCTTCATCTCCCATCTTAATACAGCATCCCTACTTAAAGGCATCTCGGACTTAGTCAATTTTTCATAAATTCTAAGAAATTCATATGTTAGGATGCTGGGAGATGAATGGGATGCTGCATGGAGATGAATCTTGATCTTCTTCATCTCCCATCTTAATACAGCATCCCTACTTAAAGCCATCTCGGACTTAGTCGATTTTTCATAAATTCTAAGAAATTCATATGTTAGGATGCTGGGAGATGAATGGGATGCTGCATGGAGATGAATCTTGATCTCCTACATCTCTCATCTCAATACAGCATCCCTACTTAAAGCCATCTCGGACTTAGTCGATTTTTCATAAATTCGAAGAAATTCATATGTTAGGATGCTGGGAGATGAATGGGATGCTACATGGAGATGAATCTTGATCTTCTTCATCTCCCATCTCAATACAGCATCCCTACTTGAAGGCATCTCGGACTAAGTCGTTTTTTCATAAAATCTAAGAAATTCATATGTAAGGATGCTGCGAGATGAACGAGATGCTGCATGGAGATGAATCTTGATCTACTTCATCTCCCGTCTTAATACAGCATCCCTGCTTAAAGGCATCTCGGTCTTAGTCAATTTTTCATAAATTCTAAGAAATTCATATATTAGGATGCTGCGAGATGAATGGGATGCTGCATGGAGATGAATCTTGATCTTCTTCATCTCCCATCTTAATACAGCATCCCTACTTAAAGGCATCTCGGACTTAGTCGATTTTTCATAAATTCCAAGAAAATCATATGTTAGGATGCTGCGAGATGAATGGGATGCTGCATGGAGATGAATCTTGATCTTTTTCATCTCCTAACTTAATACAGCATCCCTACTTAAAGGCATCTCGGACATAGTCGATTTTTCATAAATTCGAAGAAATTCATATGTTAGGATGCTGGGAGATGAATGGGATACTGCATGGAGATGAATCTTGATCTTCTTCATCTCCCATCTCAATACAGCATCCCTTCTTAAAGGCATCTCGGACTTAGTCGATTTTTCATAAATTCATAGAAATACATATGTTAGGATGCTGCGAGATGAATGGGATGCTGCATGGAGATGAATCTTGATCTCCTACATCTCCCATCTTAATACAGCATCCCTACTTAAAGGCATCTCGGACTTAGTCGATTTTTCATAAATTCTAAGAAGTTCATATGTTAGGATGCTGGGAGATGAATGGGATGCTGCATGGAGATGAATCTTGATCTCCTACATCTCCCATCTCAATACAGCATCCCTACTTAAAGGCATCTCGGACTTAGTCGATTTTTCATAAATTCATAGAAATTCATATGTTAGGATGCTGCGAGATGATTGGGATGCTGCATGGAGATGAATCTTGATCTCCTACATCTCTCATCTCAATACAGCATCCCTACTTAAAGCCATCTCGGACTTAGTCGATTTTTCATAAATTCTAAGAAAAACATATGTTAGGATGCTGCGAGATGAATGGGATGCTGCATGGAGATGAATCTTGATCTCCTACATCTCCCATCTTAATACAGCATCCCTACTTAAAGGCATCTCGGACTTTGTCGATTTTTCATAAATTCTAAGAAATTCATATGTTAGGATGCTGCGAGATGAATGGGATGCTGCATGGAGATGAATCTTGATCTTCTTCATCTCCCATCTTAATACAGCATCCCTACTTAAAGGCATCTCGGACCTAGTCGATTTTTCATAAATTCATAGAAAAACATATGTTAGGATGCTGGGAGATGAATGAGATGCTGCATGGAGATGAATCTTGATCTTCTTCATCTCCCATCTCAATACAGCATCCCTACTTAAAGGCATCTCGGACTTAGTCGTTTTTTCATAAATTCTAAGAAATTCATATGTTAGGATGCTGCGAGATGAATGGGATGCTGCATGGAGATGAATCTTGATCTCCTACATCTCCCATCTTAATACAGCATCCCTACTTAAAGCCATCTCGGACTTTGTCGATTTTTCATAAATTCTAAGAAATTCATATGTTAGGATTCTGTGAGATGAATGGGATGCTGCATGGAGATGAATCTTGATCTTCTTCATCTCCCATCTTAATACAGCATCCCTACTTAAAGGCATCTCGGACCTAGTCGATTTTTCATAAATTCATAGAAAAACATATGTTAGGATGCTGCGAGATGAATGGGATGCTGCATGGAGATGAATCTTGATCTTCTTCATCTCCCATCTTAATACAGCATCCCTACTTAAAGGCATCTCGGACTTAGTTGATTTTTCATAAATTCTAAGAAAAACATATGTTAGGATGCTGCGAGATGAATGGGATGCTGCATTGAGATGAATCTTGATCATCTTCATCTCCCATCTTAATACAGCATCCCTACTTAAAGGCATCTCGGACTTAGTCGATTTTTCATAAATTCTAAGAAAAACATATGTAAGGATGCTGGGAGATGAATAAGATGCTGCATGGAGTTGAATCTTGATCTTCTACATCTCCCATCTTAATACAGCATCCCTACTTAAAGGCATCTCGGACTTAATCGATTTTTCATAAATTCTAAGAAAAACATATGTTAGGATGCTGCGAGATGAATGGGATGCTGCATTGAGATGAATCTTGATCTTCTTCATCTCCCATCTTAATACAGCATCCCTGCTTAAAGGCATCTCGGACTTAGTCGATTTTTCATAAATTCTTAGAAATTCATATGTTAGGAAGCTGCGAGATGAATGGGATGCTGCATGGAGATGAATCTTGATCTTCTACATCTCCCATCTTAATACAGCATCCCTACTTAAAGGCATCTCGGACTTAGTCGATTTTTCATAAATTCATAGAAATTCATATGTTAGGATGCTGGGAGATGAATGGGATGCTGCATGGAGATGAATCTTGATCTTCTTCATCTCCCATCTTAATACAGCATCCCTACTTAAAAGCATCTCGGACTTAGTCGATTTTTCATAAATTCTAAGAAAAACATATGTTAGGATGCTGCGAGATGAATGAGATGCTGCTTGGAGATGAATCTTGATCTTCTACATCTCCCATCTTAATACAGCATCCCTACTTAAAAGCATCTCGGACTTAGTCGATTTTTCATAAATTCTAAGAAAAACATATGTCAGGATGCTGCGAGATGAATGGGATGCTGCATGGAGATTAATCTTGATCTTCTCCATCTCCCATCTTAATACAGCATCCCTACTTAAAGGCAACTCGGACTAAGTCGATTTTTTATAACTTCTAAGAAAAACATATGTTAGGATGCTGCGAGATGAATGGGATGCTGCATGGAGATTAATCTTGATCTTCTCCAACTCCCATCTTAATACAGCATCCCTACTTAAAAGCATCTCGGACTTAGTCGATTTTTCATAAATTCTAAGAAAAACATATGTCAGGATGCTGCGAGATGAATGGGATGCTGCATGGAGATTAATCTTGATCTTCTCCATCTCCCATCTTAATACAGCATCCCTACTTAAAGGCATCTCGGACTTAGTCGATTTTTCATAAATTCATAGAAATTCATATGTTAGGATGCTGCGAGATGAATGGGATGCTGCATGGAGATGAATCTTGATCTTCTTCATCTCCCATCTTAATACAGCATCCCTACTTAAAGGCAACTCGGACTTAGTCGATTTTTCATAAATTCTAAGAAAAACATATGTCAGGATACTGCGAGATGAATGGGATGCTGCATGGAGATGAATCTTGATCTTCTTCATCTCCCATCTTAATACAGCATCCCTACTTAAAGGCAACTCGGACTTAGTCGATTTTTCATAAATTCTAAGAAAAACATATGTCAGGATGCTGCGAGATGAATGGGATGCTGCATGGAGATTAATCTTGATCTTCTTCATCTCCCATCTTAATACAGCATCCCTACTTAAAGGCATCTCGGACTTAGTCGATTTTTCATAAATTCTAAGAAAAACATATGTTAGGATGCTGCGAGATGAATGGGATGCTGCATGGAGATTAATCTTGATCTTCTCCAACTCCCATCTTAATACAGCATCCCTACTTACAGGCATCTCGGACTTAGTCGATTTTTCATAAATTCTAAGAAAAACATATGTTAGGATGCTGCGAGATGAATGGGATGCTGCATGGAGATGAATCTTGATCTTCCTCATCTCCCATCTTAATACAGCATCCCTACTTAAAAGCATCTCGGACTTAGTCGATTTTTCATAAATTCTAAGAAATTCATATGTTAGGATGCTGGGAGATGAATGGGATGCTGCATGGAGATGAATCTTGATCTTCTTCATCTCCCATCTTAATACAGCATTCCTACTTAAAGGCATCTCGGACTTAGTCTATTTTTCATAAATTCTAAGAAAAACATATGTAAGGATGCTGCGAGATGAATGGGATGCTGCATGGAGATGAATCTTGATCTTTTTCATCTCCTGTCTTGATACAGCATCCCTACTTAAAGGCATCTGGGACTTAGTCGATTTTTCATAAATTCTAAGAAATTCATATGTTAGGATGCTGCGAGGAGAATGGGATGCTGCATGGAGATGAATCTTGATCTTCTACATCTCCCATCTCGATACAGCATCCCTACTTAAAGGCGACTCGGACTAAGTCGATTTTTCATAAATTCTAAGAAATTCATATGTTAGGATTCTGTGAGATGAATGGGATGCTGCATGGAGATGAATCTTGATCTTCTTCATCTCCCATCTTAATACAGCATCCCTACTTAAAGGCATCT
This sequence comes from Anopheles coustani, assembly GCF_943734705.1. Taxonomy (NCBI): domain Eukaryota; kingdom Metazoa; phylum Arthropoda; class Insecta; order Diptera; family Culicidae; genus Anopheles; species Anopheles coustani. Next base: position 144,016 of record NW_026525131.1, on the reverse strand, counting down.
CGGACCTAGTCGATTTTTCATAAATTCATAGAAAAACATATGTTAGGATGCTGCGAGATGAATGGGATGCTGCATGGAGATGAATCTTGATCTTCTTCATCTCCCATCTTAATACAGCATCCCTACTTAAAGGCATCTCGGACTTAGTTGATTTTTCATAAATTCTAAGAAAAACATATGTTAGGATGCTGCGAGATGAATGGGATGCTGCATTGAGATGAATCTTGATCATCTTCATCTCCCATCTTAATACAGCATCCCTACTTAAAGGCATCTCGGACTTAGTCGATTTTTCATAAATTCTAAGAAAAACATATGTAAGGATGCTGGGAGATGAATAAGATGCTGCATGGAGTTGAATCTTGATCTTCTACATCTCCCATCTTAATACAGCATCCCTACTTAAAGGCATCTCGGACTTAATCGATTTTTCATAAATTCTAAGAAAAACATATGTTAGGATGCTGCGAGATGAATGGGATGCTGCATTGAGATGAATCTTGATCTTCTTCATCTCCCATCTTAATACAGCATCCCTGCTTAAAGGCATCTCGGACTTAGTCGATTTTTCATAAATTCTTAGAAATTCATATGTTAGGAAGCTGCGAGATGAATGGGATGCTGCATGGAGATGAATCTTGATCTTCTACATCTCCCATCTTAATACAGCATCCCTACTTAAAGGCATCTCGGACTTAGTCGATTTTTCATAAATTCTAAGAAATTCATATGTTAGGATGCTGCGAGATGAATGGGATGCTGCATGGAGATGAATCTTGATCTTCTACATCTCCCATCTTAATACAGCATCCCTACGCAAAGGCATCTCGGACTTAGTCGATTTTTCATAACTTCTAAGTAAAACATATGTTAGGATGCTGCGAGATGAATGAGATGCTGCATGGAGATGAATCTTGATCTCCTACATCTCCCATCTCAATACAGCATCCCTACTTAAAGGCATCTCGGACTTAGTCGATTTTTCATAAATTCTAAGAAATTCATATGATAGGATGCTGCGAGATGAATGGGATGTTGCATGGAGATGTATCTTGATCTCCTACATCTCCCATCTCAATACAGCATCCCTACTTAAAGGCATCTCGGACTTAGTCGATTTTTCATAAATTCTAAGAAATTCATATGTTAGGATGCTGCGAGATGAATGGGATGCTGCATGGAGATGAATCTTGATCTCCTACATCTCCCATCTCAATACAGCATCCCAACTTAAAGGCATCTCTGACTTAGTCGATTTTTCATAAATTCTTAGAAATTCATATGTTAGGATGCTGCGAGATGAATGGGATGCTGCATGGAGATGAATCTTGATCTTCTTCATCTCCCATCTCGATACAGCATCCCTCCTTAAAGGCATCTCGGACTTAGTCGATTTTTCATAAATTCTAAGAAAAACATATGTTATGATGCTGCGAGATGAATGGGATGCTGCATGGAGATGAATATTGATCTTATTCATCTCCCATCTTATTACAGCATCCCTACTTAAAGGCATCTCGGACTTAGTCGATTTTTCATAAATTCATAGAAATTCATATGTTAGGATGCTGCGAGATGAATGGGATGCTGCATGGAGATGAATCTTGATCTCCTACATCTCTCATCTCAATACAGCATCCCTACTTAAAGCCATCTCGGACTTAGTCGATTTTTCATAAATTCTAAGAAAAACATAGATTCTTAGAAAAACATATGTTAGGATGCTGCGACATGAATGAGATGCTGCATGGAGATGAATCTTGATCTTCTTCATCTCCCATCTTAATACAGCATCCCTCTTTAAAGGCATCTCGGACTTAGTCGATTTTTCATAAATTCTAAGAAATTCATATGTAAGGATGCTGGGAGATGAATGGGATGCTGCATGGAGATGAATCTTGATCTTCTTCATCTCCCATCTTAATACAGCATCCCTACTTAAAGGCATCTCGGACTTAGTCGATTATTCATAAATTCTAAGAAATTCATATGTTAGGATGCTGGGAGATGAATGGGATGCTGCATGGAGATGAATCTTGATCTCCTACATCTCCCATCTCAATACAGCATCCCTACTTAAAGGCATCTCGGACTTAGTCGATTTTTCATAAATTCATAGAAATTCATATGTTAGAATGCTGGGAGATGAATGGGATGCTGCATGGAGATGAATCTTGATCTTCTTCATCTCCCATCTTAATACAGCATCCCTACTTAAATGCATCTCGGACTTAGTCGATTTTTCATAAATTCATAGAAATTCATATGTTAGGATGCTGGGAGATGAATGGGATGCTGCATGGAGATGAGTCTTGATCTTCTTCATCTCCCATCTCAATACAGCATCCCTACTTAGAGGCATCTCGGACTGAGTCGATTTTTCATAAATTCTAAGAAAAACATATGTTAGGATGCTGCGAGATGAATGGGATGCTGCATGGAGATGAATCTTGATCTTCTTCATCTCCCATCCCAAAACAGCATCCCTACTTAAAGGCATCTCGGACTTAGTCGATTTTTCATAAATTCTAAGAAAAACATATGTTAGGATGCTGCGAGATGAATGGGATGCTGCATGGAGATGAATCTTGATCTTCTTCATCTCCCAACTTAATACAGCATCCCTACTTGAAGGCATCTCGGACTGAGTCGATTTTTCATAAATTCTAAGAAAAACATATGTTAGGATGCTGCGAGATGAATGGGATGCTGCATGGAGATGAATCTTGATCTTCCTCATCTCCCATCTTAATACAGCATCCCTACTTAAGGGCACCTCGGACTTAGTCGATTTTTCATAAATTCTAAGAAAAACATATGTTAGGATGCTGCGAGATGAATGGGATGCTGCATGGAGATGAATCTTGATCTTCTTCATCTCCCATCTCAATACAGCATCCCTACTTGACGACATCTCGGACTAAGTTGATTTTTCATAAATTCTAAGAAAAACATATGTTAGGATGCTGGGAGATGAATTGGATGCTGCATGGAGATGAATCTTGATCTTCTTCATCTCCCATCTTAATACAGCATCCCTACTTAAAGGCATCTCGGACTTAGTCGATTTTCCATAAATTCTAAGAAATTTATATGTTAGGATGCTGCGAGATTAATGGGATGCTGCATGGAGATGAATCTTGATCTTCTTCATCTCCCATCTCAATACAGCATCCCTACTTAAAGGCATCTCGGACTTAGTCGATTTTTCATAAATTCTAAGTAAAACATATGTTAGGATGCTGGGAGATGAAAGGGATGCTGCATGGAGATGCATCTTGATCTTCTTCATCTCCCATCTTAATACAGCATCCCTACTTAAAGGCATCTCGGACTTAGTCGATTTTTCGTAAATTCTAAGAAAAACATATGTTAGAATGCTGCGAGATGAATGGGATGCTGCATGGAGATGAATCTTGATCTTTTTCATCTCCCGTCTTGATACAGCATCCCTACTTAAAGGCATCTGGGACTTAGTCGATTTTTCATAAATTCTAAGAAAAACATATGTTAGGATGCTGCGAGGTAAATGGGATGCTGCATGGAGATGAATCTTGATCTTCTTCATCTCCCATCTTAATGCAGCATCCCTACTTAAAGGCATCTCGGACTTAGTCGATTTTTCATAAATTCTTAGAAAAACATATGTTAGGATGCTTGGAGATGAATGAGATGCTGCATGGAGATGAATCTTGATCTTCTCCATCTCCCATCTTAATACAGCATCCCTACTTAAAGGCATCTCGGACTTAGTCGATTTTTCATAAATTCTAAGAAAAACATATGTTAGGATGTTGCGAGATGAATGGGATGCTGCATGGAGATAAATCTTGATCTTCTCCATCTCCCATCTTTATACAGCATCCCTGCTTAAAGGCATCTCTGACTTAGTCGATTTTTCATAAATTCTAAGAAAAACATATGTTAGGATGCTGCGAGATGAATGGGATGCTGCATGGAGATGAATCTTGATCTTCTCCATCTCCCATCTTAATACAGCATCCCTTCTTAAAGGCATCTCGGACTTAGTCGATTTTTCATAAATTCTAAGAAAAACATATGTTAGGATGCTGCGAGATGAATGGGATGCTGCATGGAGATGAATCTTGATCTTCTTTATCTCCCATCTTTATACAGCATCCCTACTTAAAGGCATCTCGGACTTAGTCGATTTTTTATAAATTCTTAGAAATTCATATGTTAGGATGCTGCGAGATGAATGAGATGCTGCATGGAGATGAATCTTGATCTTCTTCATATCCCATCTTAATACAGCATCCCTACTTAAAGGCATCTCGGACTAAGTCGATTTTTCGTAAATTCTTAGAAAAACATAAGTTAGGGTGCTGCGAGATGAATGGGATGCTGCATGGAGATGAATCTTGATCTTCTTCATCTCACATCTTAATACAGCTTCCCTACTTAAAGGCATCTCAGCCTTAGTCGATTTTTCATAAATTCTAAGAAATTCATATGTTAGGATGCTGCGAGATGATTGGGATGCTGTATGGAGATGCATCTTGATCTTCTTCATCTCCCATCTTAATACAGCATCCCTACTTAAGGGCATCTCGGACTTAGTCGATTTTTCATAAATTCATAGAAAAACATATGTTAGGATGCTGCGAGATGAATGGGATGCTGCATGGAGATGAATCTTGATCTTCTTCATCTCACATCTCAATACAGCATCCTTACTTAAAGGCATCTCGGACTTAGTCGATTTTTCATAAATTCTAAGAAAAACATATGTTAGGATGCTGCGAGATGAATGGGATGCTGCATGGAGATGAATCTTGATCTTCTTCATCTCCCATCTTAATACAGCATCCCTACTTAAAGGCATCTCGGACTTAGTCGATTTTTCATACATTCTAAGAAATTCATATGTTAGGATGCTGGGAGATGAATGGGATGCTGCATGGAGATGAATCTTGATCTTCTTCATCTCCCATCTTAATACAGCATCCCTACTTAAAGGCATCTCGGACTTAGTCGATTTTTCATAAATTCTAAGAAATTCATATGTTAGGATGCTGCGAGATGAATGGGATGCTGCATGGAGATGAATATTGATCTTCTTCATCTCCCATCTCGATACAGCATCCCTACTTAAAGGCATCTCGGACTTAGTCGATTTTTCATAAATTCATAGAAAAACATATGTTAGGATGCTGCGAGATGAATGAGATGCTGCATGGAGATGAATCTTGATCTTCTTCATCTCCCATCTTAATACAGCATCCCTCCTTAAAGGCATCTCGGACCTAGTCGATTTTTCATAAATTCTAAGAAATTCATATGTTAGGATGCTGCGAGATGAATGGGATGCTGCATGGAGATGAATCTTGATCTTCTTCATCTCCCATCTTAATACAGCATCCCTACTTAAATGCATCTCGGACTTAGTCGATTTTTCATAAATTCTAAGAAAAACATATGTTAGGATGCTGGGAGATGAATGGGATGCTGCATGGAGATGAATCTTGATCTTCTTCATCTCCCATCTTAATACAGCATCCCTACTTAAAGGCATCTTGGACTAAGTCGATTTTTCATTAATTCTAAGAAAAACATATGTTAGGATGCTGGGAGATGAATGGGATGCTGCATGGAGATGAATATTGATCTTCTTCATCTCCCGTCTTAATACAGCATCCCTACTTAAAGGCATCTCTGACTTAGTCGATTTTTCATAAATTCATAGAAATTCATATGTTAGGATGCTGCGAGATGAATGGGATGCTGCGAGATGAATGGGATGCTGCATGGAGATGAATCTTGATCTTCTTCATCTCCCATCTGAATACAGCATCCCTACTTAAAGGCATCTGGGACTTAGTCGATTTTTCATAAATTCTAAGAAAAACATATGTTAGGATGCTGCGAGATGAATTGGATGCTGCATGGAGATGAATCTTGATCTTCTTCATCTCCCATCTTAATACAGCATCCCTACTTAAAGGCATCTCGGACTTAGTCGATTTTTCGTAAATTCTAAGAAAAACATATGTTAGGATGCTGCGAGATGAATGGGATGCTGCATGGAGATGAATCTTGATCTTTTACATCTCCCATCTTAATACAGCATCCCTACTTAAAGGCATCTCGGACTTAATCGATTTTTCATAAATTCTAAGAAAAACATATGTTAGGATGCTGCGAGATGAATGGGATGCTGCATTGAGATGAATCTTGATCTTCTTCATTTCCCATCTTAATACAGCATCCCTACTTTAAGGCATCTCGGACTTAGTCGATTTTTCATAAATTCTAAGAAATTGATATGTTAGGATGCTGGGAGATGAATGGGATGCTGCATGGAGATGAATCTTGATCTTCTTCATCTCCCATCTTAATACAGCATCCCTACTTAAAGGCATCTCGGACTTAGTCGTTTTTTCATAAATTCTAAGAAAAACATATGTTTGGATGCTGCGAGATGAATGGGATGCTGCATGGAGATGAATCTTGATCTTCTTCATCTCCCATCTTAATACAGCCTCCCTACTTAAAGGCAAATCGGACTTAGTCGATTTTTCATAAATTCTAAGAAAAACATATGTTAGGATGCTGCGAGATAAATGGGATGCTGCATGGAGATGAATCTTGATCTTCTACATCTCCAATCTCAGTACAGCATCCCTTCTTAAAGGCATCTCGGACTTAGTCGATTTTTCATAAATTCTAAGAAAAACATATGTTAGGATGCTGGAAGATGAATGGGATGCTGCATGGAGATGAATCTTGATCTTCTACATCTCCAATCTCAGTACAGCATCCCTTCTTAAAGGCATCTCGGACTTAGTCGATTTTTCATAAATTCTAAGAAAAACATATGTTAGGATGCTGGAAGATGAATGGGATGATGCATGGAGATTAATCTTGATCTTCTTCATCTCCCATCTGAATACAGCATCCCTACTTAAAGGCATCTCGGACTTAGTCGATTTTTCATAAATTCATAGAAATTCATATGTTAGGATGCTGGGAGATGAATGGGATGCTGCATGGAGATGAATCTTGATCTTCTTCATCTCCCATCTTAATACAGCATCCCTACTTAAAGGCATCTCGGACTTAGTCGATTTTTCATAAATTCTAAGAAATTGATATGTTAGGATGCTGGGAGATGAATGGGATGCTGCATGGAGATGAATCTTGATCTTCTACATCTCCAATCTCAGTACAGCATCCCTTCTTAAAGGCATCTCGGACTTAGTCGATTTTTCATAAATTCTAAGAAATTCATATGTTAGGATGCTGCGAGATGAATGGGATGCTGCATGGAGATGAATCTTGATCTACTTCATCTCCTATCTTAATACAGCATCCCTACTTAAAGGCATCTCGGACTTAGTCGATTTTTCATAAATTCTAAGAAAAACATATGTTAGGATGCTGCGAGATGAATGGGATGCTGCATGGAGATGAATCTTGATCTCCTACATCTCCCATCTTAATACAGCATCCCTACTTAAAGCCATCTCGGACTTAGTCGATTTTTCATAAATTCTAAGAAATTCATATGTTAGGATGCTGCGAGATGAATGGGATGCTGCATGGAGATGAATCTTGATCTTCTTCATCTCCCATCTTAATACAGCATCCCTAGTTAAAGGCATCTCGGACTTAGTCGATTTTTCATAAATTCTAAGAAAAACATATGTTAGGATGCTGGGAGATGAATGGGATGCTGCATGGAGATGAATCTTGATCTTCTTCATCTTCCATCTGAAAACAGCATCCCTACTTAAAGGCATCTCGGACTTAGTCGATTTTTCATAATTTCTAAGAAAAACATATGTTAGGATGTTGCGAGATGAATGGGATGCTGCATGGAGATGAATCTTGATCTTCTTCATCTCCCATCTTAATACAGCATCCCTACTTAAAGGCATCTCGGACTTAGTCGATTTTTCATAATTTCTAAGAAAAACATATGTTAGGATGCTGCGAGATGATGTCCGGGATGCTGCATGGAGATGAATCTTGATCTTCTTCAACTCCCATCTTAATACAGCATCCCTGCTTAAGGGCATCTCGGACTTAGTCGATTTTTCATAAATTCTTAGAAAAAAATATGTTAGGATGCTGCGAGATGAATGGGATGCTGCATGGAGATGAATCTTGATCTTGTTCATCTCCCATCTCAATACAGCATCCCTACTTAAAGGCATCTCGGACTTAGTCGATTTTTCATAAATTCTAAGAAAAACATATGTTAGGATGCTGGGAGATGGATGGGATGCTGCATGGAGATGAATCTTGATCTTCTTCATCTTCCATCTGAAAACAGCATCCCTACTTAAAGGCATCTCGGACTTAGTCGATTTTTCATAATTTCTAAGAAAAACATATGTTAGGATGCTGCGAGATGAATGGGATGCTGCATGGAGATGAATCTTGATCTTCTTCATCTCCCATCTGAAAACAGCATCCCTACTTAAAGGCATCTCGGACTTAGTCGATTTTTCATAATTTTTAAGAAAAACATATGTTAGGATGCTGCGAGATGAATGGGATGCTGCATGGAGATGAATCTTGATCTTCTTTATCTCCCATCTCAATACAGCATCCCTACTTTAAGGCATCTCGGACTTAGTCGATTTTTCATGAATTCTAAGTAAAACATATGTTAGGATGCTGGGAGATAAATGGGATGCTGCATGGAGATGAATCTTGATCTTCTTCTTGTCCCATCTTAATACAGCATCCCTACTTAAAGGCATCTCAGACTTAGTCGATTTTTCATAATTTCTAAGAAAAACATATGTTAGGATGCTGCGAGATGAATGAGATGCTGCAGGGAGATGAATCTTGATCTTCTTCATCTCCCATCTTGGTACAGCATCCCTACTTAAAGGCATTTCTGACTTAGTCGATTTTTCATAAATTCTTAGAAAGTCATATGTTAGGATGCTGCGAGATGAATGGGATGCTGCATGGAGATGAATCTTGATCTTCATCATCTCCCATCTTAATACAGCATCCCTACTTAAAGGCATCTCGGACTTAGTCGATTTTTCATAAATTCTAAGAAAAACATATGTTAGGATGCTGCGAGATGAATGAGATGCTGCATGGAGATGAATCTTGATCTTCTTCATCTCCCATCTTAATACAGCATCCCTACTTAAAGCCATCTCGGACTTAGTCGATTTTTCAGGAATTCATAGAAATTCATATGTTAGGATGCTGGGAGATGAATGGGATGCTGCATGGAGATGAATCTTGATCTTCTTGATCTCCCATCTTAATACAGCATCCCTACTTAAAGCCATCTCGGACTTAGTCGATTTTTCATAAATTCTAAGAAAAACATATGTTGGGATGCTGCGAGATTAATGGGATGCTGCATGGAGATGAATCTTAATCTTCTTCATCTCCCATCTTAATACAGCATCCCTACTTAAAGGCATCTCGGACTTAGTCGATTTTTCAGGAATTCATAGAAATTCATATGTTAGGATGCTGGGAGATGAATGGGATGCTGCATGGAGATGAATCTTGATTTTCTTCATCTCCCATCTCGATACAGCATCCCTACTTAAAGGCATCTCGGACTTAGTCGATTTTTCAGGAATTCATAGAAATTCATATGTTAGGATGCTGGGAGATGAATGGGATGCTGCATGGAGATGAATCTTAATCTTCTTCATCTCCCATCTTAATACAGCATCCCTACTTAAAGGCATCTCGGACTTAGTCGATTTTCCAGGAATTCATAGAAATTCATATGGTAGGATGCTGGGAGATGAATGGGATGCTGCATGGAGATGAATCTTGATCTTCTTCATCTCCCATCTCGATACAGCATCCCTACTTAAAGGCATCTCTGACTTAGTCGATTTTTGATAAATTCATAGAAATTCATATGTTAGGATGCTGCGAGATGAATGGGATGCTGCATGGAGATGAATCTTGATCTTCTTCATCTCCCATCTTAATACAGCATCCCTACTTAAAGGCATCTCGGACTTAGTCGATTTTTCAGGAATTCATAGAAATTCATATGTTAGGATGCTGGGAGATGAATGGGATGCTGCATGGAGATGAATCTTAATCTTCTTCATCTCCCATCTTAATACAGCATCCCTACTTAAAGGCATCTCGGACTTAGTCGATTTTTCAGGAATTCATAGAAATTCATATGGTAGGATGCTGGGAGATGAATGGGATGCTGCATGGAGATGAATCTTGATCTTCTTCATCTCCCATCTCGATACAGCATCCCTACTTAAAGGCATCTCTGACTTAGTCGATTTTTCATAAATTCATAGAAATTCATATGTTAGGATGCTGCGAGATGAATGGGATGCTGCATGGAGATGAATCTTGATCTTCTTCATCTCCCATCTTAATACAGCATCCCTACTTAAAGGCATCTCGGACTTAGTCGATTTTTCATAAATTCATAGAAATTCATATGTTAGGATGCTTGGAGATGAATGGGATGCTGCATGGAGATGAATCTTGATCTTCTTCATCTCCCATCTTAATACAGCATCCCTACTTAAAGGCATCTCGGACTTAGTCGATTTTTCATAAATTCTAAGAAATTCATATGTTAGGATGCTGCGAGATGAATGGGATGCTGCATGCAGATGAATATTGATCTCCTACATCTCCCGTCTCAATACAGCATCCCTACTTAAAGGCATCTCGGACTTAGTCGATTTTTCATAAATTCATAGAAATTCATATGTTAGGATGCTGCGAGATGAATGGGATGCTGCATGGAGATGAATCTTGATCTCCTACATCTCTCATCTCAATACAGCATCCCTACTTAAAGGCATCTCGGACTTAGTCGATTTTTCATAAATTCATAGAAATTCATATGTTAGGATGCTGGGAGATGAATGGGATGCTGCATGGAGATGAATCTTGATCTTCTTCATCTCCCATCTTAATACAGCATCCCTACTTGAAGGCATCTCGGACTTAGTCGATTTTTCATAAATTCATAGAAATTCATATGTTAGGATGCTGCGAGATGAATGGGATGCTGCATGCAGATGAATATTGATCTCCTACATCTCCCGTCTCAATACAGCATCCCTACTTAAAGGCATCTCGGACTTAGTCGATTTTTCATAAATTCATAGAAATTCATATGTTAGGATGCTGCGAGATGAATGGGATGCTGCATGGAGATGAATCTTGATCTCCTTCATCTCTCATCTCAATACAGCACCCCTACTTAAAGCCATCTCGGACTTAGTCGATTTTTCATAAATTCATAGAAATTCATATGTAAGGATGCTGGGAGATGAATGGGATGCTGCATGGAGATGAATCTTGATCTCCTACATCTCCCATCTTAATACAGCATCCCTACTTAAAGCCATCTCGGACTTAGTCGATTTTTCATAAATTCATATAAATTCATATGTTAGGATGCTGGGAGATGAATGGGATGCTGCATGGAGATGAATCTTGATCTTCTTCATCTCCCATCTTAATACAGCATCCCTACTTAAAGGCATCTCGGACTTAGTCGATTTTTCATAAATTCTAAGAAATTCATATGTTAGGATGCTGGGAGATGAATGAGATGCTGCATGGAGATGAATCTTGATCTCCTACATCTCTCATCTCAATACAGCATTCCTACCTAAAGCCATCTCGGACTTAGTCGATTTTTCATAAATTCTAAGAAAAACATATGTTAGGATGCTGCGAGATGAATGGGATGCTGCATGGAGATGAATCTTGATATTCTTCATCTCCCATCTTAATACAGCATCCCTAGTTAAAGGCATCTCGGACTAAGTCGATTTTTCATAAATTCTAAGAAAAACATATGTTAGGATGCTGCGAGATGAATGGGATGCTTCATGGAGATAAATCTTGATCTTCTACATCTCCCATCCTAATACAGCATCCCTACTTAAAGGCATCTCGGACTTAGTCGATTTTTCATAAATTCTAAGAAAAACATATGTTAGGATGCTGCGAGATGAATGATATGCTGCATGGAGATGAATCTTGATCTTCTTCATCTCCCATCTTAATACAGCATCCCTACTTAACGGCATCTCGGACTTAGTCGATTTTTCATAAATTCATAGAAAAACATATGTTAGGATGCTGGGAGATGAATGAGATGCTGCATGGAGATGAATCTTGATTATCTTCATCTCCCATCTGAATACAGCATCCCAACTTAAAGGCATCTCGGACTTAGTCGATTTTTCATAAATTCTAAGAATAACATATGTTAGGATGCTGCGAGATGAATGGGATGCTGCATGGAGATGAATCTTGATCTTCTTCATCTCCCATCTTAATACAACATCCCTGCTTAAGGGCATCTCGGACTTAGTCGATTTTTCATAAATTCTTAGAAAAAAATATGTTAGGATGCTGCGAGATGAATGGGATGCTGCATGGAGATGAATCTTGATCTCCTACATCTCTCATCTCAATACAGCATCCCTACTTAAAGGCATCTCGGACTTAGTCGATTTTTCATAAATTCATAGAAATTCATATGTTAGGATGCTGGGAGATGAATGGGATGCTGCATGGAGATGAATCTTGATCTTCTTCATCTCCCATCTAAATACAGCATCCCTACTTGAAGGCATCTCGGACTTAGTCGATTTTTCATAAATTCATAGAAATTCATATGTTAGGATGCTGCGAGATGAATGGGATGCTGCATGCAGATGAATATTGATCTCCTACATCTCCCGTCTCAATACAGCATCCCTACTTAAAGGCATCTCGGACTTAGTCGATTTTTCATAAATTCATAGAAATTCATATGTTAGGATGCTGCGAGATGAATGGGATGCTGCTTGGAGATGAATCTTGATCTCCTACATCTCTCATCTCAATACAGCATCCCTACTTAAAGCCATCTCGGACTTAGTCGATTTTTCATAAATTCATAGAAATTCATATGTTAGGATGCTGCGAGATGAATGGGATGCTGCATGGAGATGAATCTTGATCTACTTCATCTCCCATCTTAATACAGCATCCCTACTTAAATGCATCTCGGACTTAGTCGATTTTTCATAAATTCTAAGAAAAACATATGTTAGGATGCTGCGAGATGAATGGGATGCTGCATGGAGATGAATCTTGATCTTCTTCATCTCCCATCTTAATACAGCATCCCTACTTAGATGCATCTCGGACTTAGTCGATTTTTCATAAATTCTAAGAAAAACATATGTTAGGATGCTGCGAGATGAATGGGATGCTGCATGCAGATGAATATTGATCTCCTACATCTCCCGTCTCAATACAGCATCCCTACTTAAAGGCATCTCGGACTTAGTCGATTTTTCATAAATTCATAGAAATTCATATGTTAGGATGCTGGGAGATGAATGGGATGCTGCATGGAGATGAATCTTGATCTCCTACATCTCCCATCTTAATACAGCATCCCTACTTAAAGCCATCTCGGACTTAGTCGATTTTTCATAAAGTCATATAAATTCATATGTTAGGATGCTGGGCGATTAATGGGATGCTGCATGGAGATGCATCTTGATCTCCTACATCTCCCATCTTAATACAGCATCCCTACTTAAAGCCATCTCGGACTTAGTCGATTTTTCATAAAGTCATATAAATTCATATGTTAGGATGCTGGGAGATGAATGGGATGCTGCATGGAGATGAATCTTGATCTTCTTCATCTCCCATCTTAATACAGCATCCTTCTTAAAGGCATCTCGGACTTAGTCGATTTTTCATAAATTCTAAGAAATTCATATGTTAGGATGCTGGGAGATGAATGGGATGCTGCATGGAGATGAATCTTGATCTCCTACATCTCCCATCTCAATACAGCATCCCTGCTTAAAGGCATCTCGGACTTAGTCGATTTTTCATAAATTCTAAGAAAATCATATGTTAGGATGCTGCGAGATGAATGGGATGCTGCATGGAGATGAATCTTGATCTTCTTCATCTCCCATCCATATTATATGAAGAGAAAAATTGGCTAAGTCCCGGATCCATATTATATGAAGAGAAATATCGGCTAAGTCCAGGATCCATATAATATGAAGAGAAAAATCGGCTAAGTCCCAGATTGGGTCTGTCAGAAATACACTTCCAAGTTACCACACAAGCAAGCAAGATGGCCTAGTGATGGATCCATATGATATGAAGAGAAAAATCGGCTAAGTCCAGGATCCATTATATGAAGAGAAAAATCGGCTAAGTCCCAGATTGGGTCTGTCAGAAATACACTTCCAAGTTACCACACAAGCAAGCAAGATGGCCTAGTGATGGATCCATATGATATGAAGAGAAAAATCGGCTAAGTCCCAGATTGGGTCTGTCAGACATACACTATCAAGTTACCACACAAGCAAGCAAGATGGCCTAGTGATGGATCCATATGATATGAAGAGAAAAATCGGCTAAGTCCAGGATCCATATAATATGAAGAGAAAAATCGGCTAAGTCCCAGATTGGGTCTGTCAGAAATACACTTCCAAGTTACCACACAAGCAAGCAAGATGGCCTAGTGATGGATCCATATGATATGAAGAGAAAAATCGGCTAAGTCCAGGATCCATATAATATGAAGAGAAAAATCGGCTAAGTCCCAGATTGGGTCTGTCAGAAATACACTTCCAAGTTACCACACAAGCAAGCAAGATGGCCTAGTGATGGATCCATATGATATGAAGAGAAAAATCGGCTAAGTCCCAGATTGGGTCTGTCAGACATACACTTCCAAGTTACCACACAAGCAAGCAAGATGGCCTAGTGATGGATCCATATGATATGAAGAGAAAAATCGGCTAAGTCCAGGATCCATATAATATGAAGAGAAAAATCGGCTAAGTCCCAGATTGGGTCTGTCGGAAATACACTTCCAAGTTACCACACAAGCAAGCAAGATGGCCTAGTGATGGATCCATATGATATGAAGAGAAAAATCGGCTAAGTCCCAGATTGGGTCTGTCAGACATACACTTTCAAGTTACCACACAAGCAAGCAAGATGGCCTAGTGATTGATCCATATGATATGAAGAGAAAAATCGGCTAAGTCCG
The DNA here is from genome assembly GCF_943734705.1 of Anopheles coustani. Taxonomy (NCBI): domain Eukaryota; kingdom Metazoa; phylum Arthropoda; class Insecta; order Diptera; family Culicidae; genus Anopheles; species Anopheles coustani. Next base: position 128,979 of record NW_026525131.1, on the reverse strand, counting down.
AGATTGGGTCTGTCAGACATACACTTCCAAGTTACCACACAAGCAAGCAAGATGGCCTAATGATGGATCCATATGATATGAAGAGAAAAATCGGCTAAGTCCGAGATTGGGTCTGTCAGAAATACACTTTCAAGTTACCACACAAGCAAGCAAGATGGCCTAGTGATGGATCCATATGATATGAAGAGAAAAATCGGCTAAGTCCGAGATTGGGTCTGTCAGAAATACACTTTCAAGTTACCACACAAGCAAGCAAGATGGCCTAGTGATGGATCCATATAATATGAAGAGAAAAATCGGCTAAGTCCGAGATTGGGTCTGTCGGAAATACACTTTCAAGTTACCACACAAGCAAGCAAGTTACCACATGAAGAGAAAGCCGGCAAAGTCCGGGAATGTTACCACATGAACTGGAAAATGGGCAAAAACCTACCTTCACAGGCAACGTGAATAAGTCAGGCTGTAGACATCGGATCGACAAGCCAAAGACTGATATGGAAAGGAAATGAGTAGTACTAGCTTTCCTGAGAGTTGCAGAGCTTAGACTGCATATGAACGAAAGTTATTAAGCGTCAAAGTCAGAGAAGTTACCCAAAGGAACACAAGTTCCAACTTAGAGCATGTATACCGCCTAGACGGTAAGAGGTACGGCCAGGCTGAGGAATAAGGAAATGTTGACCAACATGTTCCCTAACTATCCCCCGAAGACCGCAAAGCAATCCAACATCAACCAAGAAAGTTATAGCCCGATCAAGGAAACACCTACTTTGCACCGATATTGCACCAAATACATGTACCAAGCACCTTCGGTTGCATACCTGCAGGGGCTTACCATAGTAGGCCATGGAAGACCGATATACCGAACATAATCACTTTCTATCTCCTCGGGTGTTTGAGATAGCGCTTTGCGGTACAAGAACGAAAGTTAGACTATATCTTGGTGCATCTTTTTGCCCAAGATCACAAGACCCTATCTACCAAGGCAAGAAAGTTGTGTGGGGACAAAATGTCCAAAAGTGCCCAAAGTGGCACACTTGAACCATATATTCGAGAAAAACACAAGTGTGGGCCCGAGCTAGCAAGTTGAAATGTTCTGACCGTCAGTAGCCCTAGTTGAGGTGCACTTATCATTATATGAGGCCAACGTGCCAGCTAGTCTCTAAAGGGGCGATATGGGTGTTCCAAGGTTTGTACCCAATTGAGGAAAAAACAGGGTAAGGTACGGTGTACCGCGAATAACTCGGGCTATAGATGTCCGATCGATGAGTTTGGCATATGTATGGAAAGGTCTCGACGAGACCTAACTACCCTGAAAGTATGAAGGCAAAGACTTGAATGACCGGGAAGTTATTAAGTGCACAAGTGGTAAAGTTGCACCAAAGTCCATGTTACCCGAAGTGGTACATGAACACCCAATATTCGACCAAAACACAAGTTTAGAGACGAGCTAGCGAGCTACATTGTTCAGACCGTCAGTAGCCCGCATCAAGACACGCATTTAATTATACGGGGCCTAGCCGCTAGCTCGACTCGAAGTCGGTCATATGGTTGGTTGATGGTTTGGACCGACCACGTGGTGTACCAAGGTGATGTACCTTTCATGAATTAAAACTCTGGCTGTATGGCACTGAGCGACAAGCTATGGTGTGATTTGGAATAGTCTTGAGTGGGACTATTTAGGAAAAATGCGAACAAAAAATCACAAAGTCCTTGGGCGAAGCTATTAGCGAAACATAGAGCAAATTGGTACCAAAAACTATGGAAATGGGACTTGAGTCAAAAATAACCGCAAGTTGGAGAAGAGATAGCAAGCTTGCGTAGAACAATTATATTTGGTGCATGGTATCACCAACAAAAAAGTATATGGGGCCAAGGTGCTGGCTGGCCTCCAAAGTGGAGATATGGGCGATCCAAAGTTTGTACCCAAGTACGAACAAGTATGGAAAAAACAGGGTAAGGTACCAAGTACCATTAATAACTTCGGCTGTAGATGGCCGAGCGAGGCAAACGGCTCACCGTTGGAAAGGTCTTGGGGAGACCTATCTACCCTGAAAGTTTCATGAGGCTGAGTTGAAAGACCACGGAGATATTAGGTGATGATGGTCCAATTCGGGGACCAAGTCGCAGGAAATGGCACTTGACCAAAATCCCCCTTGGAAGGTGAATACCGGCTTACCGGTAAGAGATAGCGACTTGGCGTAGAATATTCATAAGTTGGGCGTGTAGAGACGCAACTTTCATTATATGGGGCCAACCCGGTCAGGGTGCTCCAAGTCGGTCGTTTGGTCGGTATATGGTTTGGGCCGACCACATGGTGTACCAAGTTGAGGTATCTTTCATGAATTATAACTCGGTCAGTTTGCCACCGAGCGACAAGTTGCGGTGTGTTTTGGAATGGTCTTGAGTGGGACTATCAAGCAAAAATACAAACAGAATATCAGCTTGTCCATGGCCGAAGCTATTAGTGAAACATATAGCAAAATGGGTCCAAAAACGAATGAAATGGGAATTGGACCAAGAATAACGGCAAGTTGGAGAAGAGATAGCAAGTTGGCGTAGAACAACTATATTTGTTGCATGGCATGACCAACAAAAAAGTATATGGGGCCAAGGTGCTAGCTGGCCTCCAAAGTGGAGATATGGGCGATCCAAAGTTTGTACCCAAGTACGAACAAGTATGGAAAAAACAGGGTAAGGTACCAAGTACCATTAATAACTTCGGCTGTATATGGCCGAGCGAGGCAAACGGCTCACCGTTGGAAAGGTCTCGGGGAGACCTATCTACCCTGAAAGTTTCATGAGGCTGAGTTGAAAGACCACGGAGATATTAGGTGATGATGGTCGTATTCGGGGACCAAGTCGCAGGAAATGGCACTTGACCAAAATCCCCCTTGGAAGGTGAATACCGGCTTACCGGTAAGAGATAGCGACTTGGCGTAGAATATTCATAAGTTGGGCGTGTAGAGACGCAACTTTCATTATATGGGGCCAACCCGGTCAGGGTGCTCCAAGTCGGTCGTTTGGTCGGTATATGGTTTGGGCCGACCACATGGTGTACCAAGTTGAGGTATCTTTCATGAATTATAACTCGGTCAGTTTGCCACCGAGCGACAAGTTGCGGTGTGTTTTGGAATGGTCTTGAGTGGGACTATCAAGCAAAAATACAAACAGAATATCAGCTTGTCCATGGCCGAAGCTATTAGTGAAACATATAGCAAAATGGGTCCAAAAACGAATGAAATGGGAATTGGACCAAGAATAACGGCAAGTTGGAGAAGAGATAGCAAGTTGGCGTAGAACAACTATATTTGGTGCATGGCATGACCAACAAAAAAGTATATGGGGCCAAGGTGCTAGCTGGCCTCCAAAGTGGAGATATGGGCGATCCAAAGTTTGTACCCAAGTACGAACAAGTATGGAAAAAACAGGGTAAGGTACCAAGTACCATTAATAACTTCGGCTGTATATGGCCGAGCGAGGCAAACGGCTCACCGTTGGAAAGGTCTCGGGGAGACCTATCTACCCTGAAAGTTTCATGAGGCTGAGTTGAAAGACCACGGAGATATTAGGTGATGATGGTCGTATTCGGGGACCAAGTCGCAGGAAATGGCACTTGACCAAAATCCCCCTTGGAAGGTGAATACCGGCTTACCGGTAAGAGATAGCGACTTGGCGTAGAATATTCATAAGTTGGGCGTGTAGAGACGCAACTTTCATTATATGGGGCCAACCCGGTCAGGGTGCTCCAAGTCGGTCGTTTGGTCGGTATATGGTTTGGGCCGACCACATGGTGTACCAAGTTGAGGTATCTTTCATGAATTATAACTCGGTCAGTTTGCCACCGAGCGACAAGTTGCGGTGTGTTTTGGAATGGTCTTGAGTGGGACTATCAAGCAAAAATACAAACAGAATATCAGCTTGTCCATGGCCGAAGCTATTAGTGAAACATATAGCAAAATGGGTCCGAAAACGAATGAAATGGGACTTGGACCAAGAATAACGGCAAGTTAGAGAAGAGATAGCAAGTTGGCGTAGAACAATTATATTTAGTGCATGGTATGACCAAGAAAAAAGTATATGGGGCAAAGGTGCTGGCTGGCCTCCAAAGTGGAGATATGGGCGATACAAAGTTTGTACCCAAGTATGGCAAAAACTGGTAGAGGTACCTTTCATGAATTACTGCTCAGGCTGTATGGCACTTAGCGGGACGCTTGGCACTGGTATGGAATAGTCTTGAGTGGGACTATCAAGGAAAAATACGAACAAAAAATCACCATGTCCACGGACGAAGGTATTAGCGAAACTTAGAGCGAAATTGCGACCAAGTCGCTGGAAATGGCCCTTGGACCAAGTATACCGTCAAGGCGGTACGAGATAGCGAGTTGACGTAGAACATTTATAAGTTTGCCTACACGAGACGAAAGTTTAGTTATGTGGGGCCAACCCGCTCAGGTTTGTCGAAGTCGGTCATATGGCTGATCGAAATTTTCGACAAAGTACTGAGAAAACAGGGTAAGGTACCGTGTACCTCAAATAACTTCGGCTGTAGATGTCCGAGCGAAGCAAACGGCATAGCGTTGGAAAGGTCTTGAGGTGCTCTAGGCACCCTGAAAGTATGAGAAGGCTACCTGGAAAACTCGTGGAGATATTAGAGAAACATAGGGCCCAAAAGATACCAAGTCGCAGGAAATGGGCCCTCCATGAACACCCTAAAATCCCAATTACGGCTAAGTTGCAGGCCAGCTAGCGAAGTGAAATGTTCTAGGCATAACTAGAACACGTTAAGGCGCAACTTTTTGAATAAGAACTTTTTTCGATATCTGGTCCCCAAAGGGGGGATATGGGCGATCCAAGGATTTTTCCAAGTTTCGGTACTTTTTACGGTATCGCTCATAGCTCCGGCTGTATGCAAGCAAATGACAATCTAAGACATGATTTGGAAAGGTATTGAGTAGTACTAACTTACGTTAGAACACAGCGAAGCGCTATCGGTTCATGGCAAGGCCGATATAAGCAGTCAAAGATGAAAAATGTTGACAAAATGAACAAAAATTAGCTTGGTACGCGAATAGCGGCCAGGGATGAAGAGGTACGAAGGTGGTGTAGAACAATTATAATTAGAACTTGGTACGCTCTAAAAGTTTGCCGAAGACCGCAAAGCGCTCAAACCCATAGAAAGTGGCCATTTGGGCCGAACAGTGCGTGCAAAGAGGTGAAAATGCAAAAATTGCACTTTGGGGGGCGATTTGCGGGGGGAAGGAGGGGTCGGAGGGCAAAATGTCCCTTGACCAAAAAGTCTTATCTCGTCAAGATCTACAACATTGCCGAAGACCGCAAAGCGCTAGCTCGCAATCGAAAAATCGAGAATTTGAAAATTTTCTAAGTCTTGGGCTCCCTAAGGAAAAGTTTCAAAAATCACGTTTGTCCCCAATTTTGAAGGGGAAGGAGTCGGTTCCGGGGCATGGTGTCTTCGGCAAAAAGTCTTATCTTTTTGCGTACTTTCGACTAGTTCAATAAAAATTTTTGACCCAAAATTTGTTCGGCGGACCCCTAGGTCGAAAAACCCGAAAAAAGTCGAAAAAAGTCGAAAATGTCGAAAAATGAGAAAACCTCATATTCGGACTCTACACGAGCCCCAGATATTGAAAAGTGAAATCCGCGGTCGATTTGGAACAAAAAATTGACCTAGGCAAAGTTGTATGGAGGTAGGGACCCCTGAGAAAAAAGTTTGGTCCCGAGGCTCCTTGGACCACCAAGTCCCTAGGTCGGACCAAAATCGGAAAAAATCCGACCAAAGTCGAAAGTGTCGAAAATTTTAAAAAACCCCTTTTGGGGCCCTATGGCCTCCCTAGATAATGAAAAGTGAGGTCCGCGGCCGATCCGGAAGAAAAACTTGACCTAGGCAAACTTGTATGACGGTGGGGACCCAAAAAAATTTCGATGAGTGTAGTTTAGACAGGCCGGAAAATGTATCGGTGGTCCGTATCAAGGGACGTCTTTTAGTTCCATGGGGTGGTGGTCGTCGAACAAAGTCGCCTAGGTCGACCACCAGAAAGACCAGTCGTGTTGTAATGGATGTTTTGGCCACTTTGCTAGGGAAACCTAGTAGGTCGAAGCAAATTTGGGGTTCGAGATGAGTTGGTGAAAGTTGGTCCAACCTAGGTGTGCTTAGTGGAGGTTGACCATGAAAGTAGAGCATGATGGGAATGACCATAACTTTGGTTCTAGATGTCGGATCGGTACACTTTTGGCAGTTTTGGAAAGGTGAAGGCCTGCTCTAGCTATGTTTCCTACCAAGCTGAGCGCCTACTAGTGACCCGGAGGAGGTATTAAGGGTCAAAGGCAAAAAGGGGTACCCTAAAGTGCGTGTGACCAAGAAAATGGGAAAAACGGTATCGCCTATAGCTCAGGCTGTATGGCTCGGATCGGAAAGCTTGGATATGCGTTGGAAAGGTCTTGACGAGCGCTAGCTATGTGTCCTACCAAGCGAAGCGCTAGGTGTTGAGCAAGTCGGTCATATTAGAGGGCAAAGGTGAAAAATGGTGGTTTAGAGGCGAAAATTCACCTTATGATCGAAAATAGCGGGCGAACGATAAGAGCTACGAACACGGCGTAGAACAATCATAAGTACGTTACCACAAGACCTAACTTTGGCCAATATAGAGCGAGAAGATCGGAGGTACCCATCAGGGTGATATGGCTGGTTCAAAGTTGGACCAAAACGAGACTTGAGAAATGGATTGAAACACGGTATCGCGAATAACTCAGGCTGTATGGAACGGATCGACAAGCTAAGATCAGTGTTGGAAAGGTCGAACCGAGCGCTAACTATAATCCCAAACAACCGAAGCGCTAAGTGTTGAGCAAAACTGAGTTATTAAGCGACAAAGTGGAAAAATAATACCAAAATGGCCAAAAATCACACAAGACCAAGAATACCGAGCAAGCGGTAAGAGATAGCGGGTTGACGTAGAATACTTATAAGTTTGCCTCTACGAGACATAAAAGTCGTCCATAGAAAGCGAGAAGATCGGACCACTCTGGAAGGGTGATACGAGTGGTCAAAAATTGGCAAAAATGAAACATGGCTAAAATGGATTTGACTTGTGCACCATGTAGCTCCGGCTGTATGGCATGGATTGTAGAGCTAGGATATGTTTTGGAAAGGTAACACCCAGCGCTAGATACGACTAGAAGAAAGCAAAGCGCTAACTAGCATTATTTGGAAGTTATTAAGTGTCAAAGTCGAAAAATGTTACCAAAATTGAAACTCGAGTACATTGGGCCAAAAAGTACAAGTTGTGAAATTTGGACTTACGAGTAAAATACCGAGCAGGCGGTAAGAGATAGAGACTTGGTGTAGAACAATTATATGTTGGGCATGTTATAACCTATATTTGGCCCGAACATAGTGACGAGATCGGTGGTACCCAAAAGGGTGGTACAGGTGTTAGATGGTTTTCCCAGAGCATAAGCTCCACATGATATGGAAAACGGGAAACATCATAACTTCGGCTGTATGGCATGGAATAGAACGAACAAGGTATCGATGGAAAGAGAAAAGGTAGCGCTAACTATAATTCCTACCAAGCAAAGCGCTAGCATGTGACCGTTCGGGTGTTATTGTGAGTCAAAGTCAGAAATTGTTACCACGAGAGGCGAAAATCCGACTAAGTCCATGAATACCGGGCTGGCGGTAAGAGATACGGCTTGGCCGTAGAACATTTATAAGTTGGCCAATACAAGACCTAAGTTTTGTCCATAGACGACAAGAAGATCGAAGATACCTGAAGGTGAGATATGGGCGTCCCAAAGTGGGCCTTTGAAAAAGTGACAAACTTCCCTTATAACAGCATACACCAAATATCTCTGGCTCTATGGCACCGAATAAGAAGTTGAGGTCAGCGATAGAAAGGTGATAGTCAGCGCTAAATATCATACGAACAGAGTGAAGCGCTAAAGGGAAAGGATCTTGGTGATATAAGGTGACAAAGTCGAGAAAAGTTGCCTCAAAATCATGAAAAATGTGAAAAAATGGCTAAGTCCCGGGTGCCTTAAGGGCAGGTTGATCGAATGTACCGAGCTGGCGGTAAGAGATAGAGACTTGGTGTAGAACAATTATATGTTTGGCATGGCAAGACCTACATTTGGTCAATACAAAGTGAGAAGATCAAAGAAACCCGTAAGGGTGATATTGGTGTCCAAAGGTAAAAAGCACTAAGTCTTGGGAAACTTATATGAAGAAAAAGGACCCTGATGGGTCATATAGGATGGATCGAAAAATCGGCTAAGTCCCAAAATGGGGATGTCAGAACTACACTAAAAAGTTACCACACCAAGCAAGGCAAACTTATATGAAGCAAAGGACCCATATGGGTCATATGGTATTTTACGAAAAATCGGCTAAGTCCCAAAATGATGATGTCAGAACTACACTAAAATGTTACCACACCAAGCAAGGCAAACTTATATGAAGGCAAGGACCCTGATGGGTCATATGGTATGGATCGAAAAATCGGCTAAGTCCCAAAATGGGGATGTCTGAACTACACTCAAATGTTACCACATCAAGCAAGGCAAACTTATATGAAGGAAAGGACCCTGATGGGTCATATGGTATTTTACGAAAAATCGGCTAAGTCAAAAAATGGGGATGTCAGAACTACACTCATGTGTTACCACACCAAGCAAGGCAAACTTATATGAAGGCAAGGACCCTGATGGGTCATATGGTAATTTACGAAAAATCGGCTAAGTCCCAAAATGATGATGTCAGAACTACACTCAAATGTTACCACACCAAGCAAGGCAAACTTATATGAAGCAAAGGACCCTGATGGGTCATATGGTATTGATCGAAAAATCGGCTAAGTCCCAAAATGGGGATGTCAGAACTACACTCAAATGTTACCACACCAAGCAAGGCAAACTTATATGAAGGCAAGGACCCTGATGGGTCATATGGTATATTACGAAAAATCGGCTAAGTCCCAAAATGGGGATGTCAGAACTACACTAAAAAGTTACCACACCAAGCAAGGCAAACTTATATGAAGCAAAGGACCCATATGGGTCATATGGTATTTTACGAAAAATCGGCTAAGTCCCAAAATGATGATGTCAGAACTACACTCAAATGTTACCATACCAAGCAAGGCAAACTTATATGAAGCAAAGGACCCTGATGGGTCATATGGTATTTTACGAAAAATCGGCTAAGTCCCAAAATGGGGATGTCAGAACTACACTAAAAAGTTACCACACCAAGCAAGGCAAACTTATATGAAGCAAAGGACCCATATGGGTCATATGGTATTTTACGAAAAATCGGCTAAGTCCCAAAATGATGATGTCAGAACTACACTAAAATGTTACCACACCAAGCAAGGCAAACTTATATGAAGGCAAGGACCCTGATGGGTCATATGGTATGGATCGAAAAATCGGCTAAGTCCCAAAATGGGGATGTCTGAACTACACTCAAATGTTACCACATCAAGCAAGGCAAACTTATATGAAGCAAAGGACCCTGATGGGTCATATGGTATTTTACGAAAAATCGGCTAAGTTCCAAAATGATGATGTCAGAACTACACTCAAATGTTACCACACCAAGCAAGGCAAACTTATATGAAGCAAAGGACCCATATGGGTCATATGGTATTTTACGAAAAATCGGCTAAGTCCCAAAATGATGATGTCAGAACTACACTCAAATGTTACCACACCAAGCAAGGCAAACTTATATGAAGGCAAGGACCCTGATGGGTCATATGGTATTTTACGAAAAATCGGCTAAGTCCCAAAATGGGGATGTCAGAACTACACTCAAATGTTACCACACCAAGCAAGGCAAACTTATATGAAGGCAAGGACCCTGATGGGTCATATGGTATTTTACGAAAAATCGGCTAAGTCCCAAAATGATGATGTCAGAACTACACTCAAATGTTACCATACCAAGCAAGGCAAACTTATATGAAGCAAAGGACCCTGATGGGTCATATGGTATTTTACGAAAAATCGGCTAAGTCCCAAAATGATGATGTCAGAACTACACTCAAAGGTTACCACACCAAGCAAGGCAAACTTATATGAAGGCAAGGACCCTGATGGGTCATATGGTATTTTACGAAAAATCGGCTAAGTCCCAAAATGATGATGTCAGAACTACACTCAAATGTTACCATACCAAGCAAGGCAAACTTATATGAAGGAAAGGACCCATATGGGTCATATGGTATTTTACGAAAAATCGGCTAAGTCCCAAAATGAGGATGTCAGAACTACACTAAAAAGTTACCACACCAAGCAAGGCAAAGTACCTAGGTGAACCCTAGGAAGAAACACGGACCAAGTCAGATGGCCTAAGTCAATAGAACAAGTGACCTAGGCAAAGTTGTATGGCGCTGAGGACCCTGAAAAATCTGGTTAGTGTAGTTTAGACAGGGTAGGTTTTTGGGTCGGCCGAACCCCCTTATTTTGGGTTTTGGCCTCATCAAGAAGCTACACCTAGGCAAACTGCCTAGGGTGAAAGTACGAAGACCAATCGAATAGTAAGACAAGTTTTGACCGATCGCCCTAGGCAAGCTTGTATGAAGAAAGGGACCCTAAGGGTCATATGGAAATACATGAAAAATCGGCTAAGTCCCAAAATTGGGATGTCAGAACTACACTAAAAAGTTACCACATCAAGCAAGGCAAACTACCTAGGTGAACCCTAGCAAGAAACACGGACCAAGTCAGATGGCCTAAGTCAAGAGTGCAAGTGACCTAGGCAAAGTTGTATGACGGTGAGGACCCTGAAAAATCTGGTTAGTGTAGTTTAGACAGGGGAGGTTTTTGGGTCGGCTGAACCTCCTTATTTTGGGTTTTGACCTCCTCAAGAAGCTACACCTAGGCAAACTGCCTAGGGTGAAAGTGCGAAGACCAATCGAATAGTAAGACAAGTTTTGACCGATCGCCCTAGGCAAGCTTGTATGAAGAAAGGGACCCTATGGGTCATATGGAAATACATGAAAAATCGGCTAAGTCCCAAAATTGGGATGTCTGAACTACACTAAAAAGTTACCACATCAAGCAAGGCAAAGTACCTAGGTGAACCCTAGCAAGAAACACGGACCAAGTCAGATGGCCTAAGTCAAGAGTACAAGTGACCTAGGCAAAGTTGTATGACGGTGAGGACCCTGAAAAATCTGGTTAGTGTAGTTTAGACAGGGGAGGTTTTTGGGTCGGCTGAACCTCCTTATTTTGGGTTTTGACCTCCTCAAGAAGCTACACCTAGGCAAACTGCCTAGGGTGAAAGTGCGAAGACCAATCGAATAGTAAGACAAGTTTTGACCGATCGCCCTAGGCAAGCTTGTATGAAGAAAGGGACCCTATGGGTCATATGGAAATACATGAAAAATCGGCTAAGTCCCAAAATTAGGATGTCTGAACTACACTAAAAAGTTACCACATCAAGCAAGGCAAAGTACCTAGGTGAACCCTAGGAAGAAACACGGACCAAGTCGGATGGCCTAAGTCAAGAGTACAAGTGACCTAGGCAAAGTTGTATGGCGCTGAGGACCCTGAAAAATCGGGTTAGTGTAGTTCAGACAGGGGAGGTTTCTGGGTCGGCTGAACCTCCTTATTTCGGGTTTTGGCCTCCTCAAGAAGACAGACCTAGGCAAAGTGCCTAGGGTGAAAGTGCGAAGACCAATCGAATAGTAAGACAAGTTTTGACCGATCGCCCTAGGCAAGCTTGTATGAAGAAAGGGACCCTATGGGTCATATGGAAATATACGAAAAATCGGCTAAGTCCCGAAATTGGGATGTCTGAACTACACTAAAAAGTTACCACATCAAGCAAGGCAAAGTACCTAGGTGAATCCTAGGAAGAAACACGGACCAAGTCAGATGGCCTAAGTCAAGAGTACAAGTGACCTAGGCAAAGTTGTATGGCGCTAAGGACCATGAAAAATCGGGTTAGTGTAGTTAAGACAGGGGAGGTTTCAGGGTCGGCTGGACCTCCTTATTTCGGGTTTTGGCCTCCTCAAGAAGACAGACCTAGGCGAACTGCCTAGGGTGAAAGTGCGAAGACCAATCGAATAGTAAGACAAGTTTTGACCGATCGCCCTAGGCAAGCTTGTATGAAGAAAGGGACCCTATGGGTCATATGGAAATACATGAAAAATCGGCTAAGTCCCAAAATTAGGATGTCTGAACTACACTAAAAAGTTACCACATCAAGCAAGGCAAAGTACCTAGGTGAACCCTAGGAAGAAACACGGACCAAGTCGGATGGCCTAAGTCAAGAGTACAAGTGACCTAGGCAAAGTTGTATGGCGCTGAGGACCCTGAAAAATCGGGTTAGTGTAGTTCAGACAGGGGAGGTTTCAGGGTCGGCCGAACCTCCTTATTTCGGGTTTTGGCCTCCTCAAGAAGACAGACCTAGGCGAACTGCCTAGGGTGAAAGTGCGAAGACCAATCGAATAGTAAGACAAGTTTTGACCGATCGCCCTAGGCAAGCTTGTATGAAGAAAGGGACCCTATGGGTCATATGGAAATATACGAAAAATCGGCTAAGTCCCAAAATTGGGATGTCAGAACTACACTATAAAGTTACCACATTAGCAAGGCAGACTTGTATGAAGAACGGGACCCTGGTGAAAGTAGCAAATATCCCAAACCGAACATGAATATTATACACACAAGAGTACGAACATAAAGGAACACGGACCAAGCGTACCGAGAGAATCGGTACTATAGAACCCTCGTGGTTCTACACAAAGACTTTATGTTAGGGGTTCAAGCCCCATAGTACTCAAACGGTGACAGTAGCAAATATCCCAAAACGAACGTGAATCTTATTCACAAGAGTACGAACATAAAGGAACACGGACCAAGCGTACCGAGAGAATCGGTACTATAGAGCCCTCGTGGTTCTACACAAAGACTTTATGTTCGGGGTTCACACCCCAAATCGAACGTGGAATTTACTTTCTGATGGTCATGCGGTCGTCCAAAGGGGTCTAGTATCCTGGGATGACAAGCATCACGGGCACAGCTCGTATCAAAACAGTCGAAGAGGCCCGCGAAAGCTTGCTTTCCATGGCTATGCGATGCACAAATTGAGTTTACTCACCGTAGTATAAAACGAACGAACCGAACCTATCCGAGTAGGGATAATGGGCGCAGTAACATACTTCTGTGACCCAGCGAGAGTTGAACGAGGTGACATGAACTGTCAGTGGCTTATATCAGATGGGATACATACATGAGATTGCTTTCAAATCTACACTCGAAAACCTAACCAAGTAAAAGCGAACGTGGGGAGGATTCGAAACTGGTAACGAAATCTTAAGCTGGAAAGAGTCATCACTATGGATACATATTATGCGAAACCAATCAAGTGCTCAGTACTGATCCAAAACCGAAGAGCACTAGTGAACACCTTAATCTCACCCTAGTTCACATCCAAGTGATCGACCACGTGTGTGAAGCAAAGACCAATCGAATTCCTCAATGGACCGAACACTATGAACAAATGGCCAAAAACGTTATAACTATCCAAACATACTACTATCTAGCGAAAGTCATCACGATGGAACCATACCATGATCTTTAACCTATAGCGCTCACCATATTCCTATCCAGAGTGCAAGTGAACAGATTGCTCACCCCTACCAGTTCACATCCACGTGATCGACTAACATACCGAGGTTACCACAAGTCAAAGTTATACGTTTACAAGCGCAAGACCAATCGAAAACCCCGAAAGCAATCTCGACCCAAAATGTATTATCCGTGAGTGTAGTCGAGTCTCGTACTCGTCATCTGTAATCGTCGGATAGAATATCCAGTACACGGTTGTCTTTCCAAATGAAATCTACATACAGAACTCGCTCTTGGCAAATGGGTGGCATTGGCGCAATCAGGAGCGAGTTCCCGTCCGGGTGCCAAGTGATTGGCAAATGTCTGGGGGAAAGCAACCATATATTGATTTGTCTGTTAGTGTACTGGGTGTTTGAGGTATGTAGTATCCACGCTTGGTTGGGTGTGTCAGAGGACCATGGATGCGTTCACAACCCCAATTGGGGTACATCGGGAATGATTTTGTGGAACCGATGTGCCCGGCACACACTAAGTTTTGTTGCAAGTTAATAGTGTGCCATGTCCGGGGGGGTTGTGATTAAACTCTGGTGAATTGCGTACTGTGGTGATTGGGGTATGAAAGCCCCGCAGTTGCAATGATCGGACGCGCCTAGCGTGTCCTTTAGTTGATGGTAGGGAAATGAAGGCCCTTGTCAGCTCACCTAAGTATTCATGGAAGTTTGGCATAAGGTCGCTGTGGTAGGGGTATGAAGGCCCCGTCAGCGCATGCACAATCGGGCGCACGTGCGCTTAGCGGAGTCGAATGCCGCTCAAGTGCCTGTCCGGTGCATCGGGTGTGTGTGATACGAGGGCAATGAGGTTCGCACGGGGGCTCGCCTCCCGTGTGCTACCGGACTTGACAACATATAGAACGTGGTGTTTGCTCCTCCGGGTGCAATGGGACAATGAACATTCGAACGCAAAGTCGGAATTCTGGTTGATCCTACCAGTAATATACGCTCGTCTCAAAGGTTAAGCCATGCATGTCTAAGTACAAACAGATTTAATGTGAAACCGCATAAGGCTCAGTATAACAGCTATAATTTACGAGATCATCAACCTAGTTACTTGGATAACTGTGGAAAATCTAGAGCTAATACATGCAACATGCCAGGACCCTCGCGGGAACTGGTGCACTTATTAGTCAAACCAATCGCGGGTTCTCCGTGTCATTGAGTTGAAGTCTGGATAATGATGCTGATCGTATGGTCTCGCACCGACGACAGATCTCGCAAATATCTGCCCTATCAACTATGGATGGTAGTATAGAGGACTACCATGGTTGCAACGGGTAACGGGGAATCAGGGTTCGATTCCGGAGAGGGAGCCTGAGAAATGGCTACCACATCCAAGGAAGGCAGCAGGCGCGTAAATTACCCAATCCCGGGACGGGGAGGTAGTGACGAGAAATAACAATATGAAACTCTTTAATGATGTTTCATAATTGGAATGAGTAGAGCATAAATCCTTCTACGAGGATCAAGTGGAGGGCAAGTCTGGTGCCAGCAGCCGCGGTAATTCCAGCTCCACTAGCGTATATTAAAATTGTTGCGGTTAAAACGTTCGAAGTTGATACTTGTCCAACACAGTCCGGCTCCGCCGACCCGGTCAACCCGTGGTCGGTGGGCCAAGTCGGAATCTGGTTGCGACTCAATGGTGTGGTAGGGCACCAAGTCTGTGTCATGGTGTGCCCTTCAACGGGTGCAAGTGTAACATAGAGCTCGACCGCTCACGTTTACCTTGAACAAATTAGAGTGCTTAAAGCAGGGTGCCCAAACGCCCTAGAATAATCTTGCATGGAATAATGGAATACGACCTTGGTCTAATCTTTCATTGGTTTGTACTCAGACCGGAGGTAATGATTAACAGAAGTAGTTGGGGACACTAGTATTACGGCGCGAGAGGTGAAATTCGTAGACCGTCGTAAGACTAACTAAAGCGAAGGCATTTGTCAAGGATGCTTTCTTTAATCAAGAACGAAAGTTAGAGGATCGAAGGCGATTAGATACCGCCCTAGTTCTAACCGTAAACGATGCCAACTAGCAATTGGGAGACGCTACAACCAGGTGCTCTCAGTAGCTTCCGGGAAACCAAAGTCAGGTTCCGGGGGAAGTATGGTTGCAAAGTTGAAACTTAAAGGAATTGACGGAAGGGCACCACAATGAAATGGAGCTTGCAGGGCTCGCAGTCATTGCGGGGTCACTCCGGTCAAACGGTGTGACGGCGTGAACGCCTGGAATACTGGCCTCCTCGTGGCGCCACTGGACCCCCTGGAGACTGGGGTGACGAACAGAGATCCGGGTGGGAGGGGTACCCGACCTCCCGTGCACTATCAGGGTGATGACCCCGTTGGGCCGGGGTTATGGTAGTGTGCCGCAGACGGAACGGGCCTTGTAAGGTGTCTTTAATCCTGGTTTTAGATACCTAGCCCTCTGGTCTGTTTAGCCTCTCCGAGTGTGGGAGGTTAGGATGGACCCTATGTCAGCGGACAGGACCGCGAAGACATAGGGAGTGTTACGGAAGGGATTCACTCTCCTGGAAGTTTCACGAAAAGCCGCAGAAGTCAAAGTCCCGATGTGCTCTGTCGCCTCCCGGGGCGCAGGACTGAGACCGATGCGCAGGCCGCGAGTGGACGTTCGGATACGAAGGAGTTGGTGGTGCTTCTCCTGGGGTTGCTGGCGGGCGAGTATGATGGGATGGTCACATCGAAAGCCATGACCAGCAGCAGAACGGACGACGCTTGCGGCACAGGCGGGCACGTAAGTGCAGGCGCTAAGGCGCACAGTAGGAAGGTGACGGAAAGGTCTATGGGGCGACTTGCCATACGTCGATAGGGGATGCACCGGTGAGCGTTGGCACCAAGGTGGTACCTTTGCGACAATTGTCTCGTCAAACCGGAGACCAGACTGTCAAGGGCCTGGCACAAGACCAGCCAGGCCAAAGGAAGCACCAGCGGGTGCAGAACGCGGGCACATTAGTGCAGGCGCGAAAGCGCACAGTGTGGAGTGAGGGCAGGACAGGCTATGGGGCGACTTGTGATTTGTCGGTAAGGGATCCACCGCTAAGCGCTGCCGGTGATAACTATGCGATAATGAACAAGTCAATCCAGAAACCTGAACTGTCAAGGGCCTGGCACAACATCGGCCAAGGAAAGTGGATGAGGGCAAGTCCGACATAGACGCGACAAAGAATTGGTTGACGTAGGGCGCCGAGGATTGCCGACCAAGGCAACCAAGTCTTCCATGACTAAGTCAAGTCATACGTTGGACGACCCCAGGGTGAAGGGAACAAGACTGGATACTTAAGGTTTGTGATGCTTTGGGGAGGGATGCACCGGGGGTTGCTGACCCACCCGCCAATCGCGGTACCGAACCATCGCTGAACAACCTTTAGGACACCGGTCGAGTTCAGGGCCTTGTACATTCCAAACAGGCCACAAGGGACGGCACGTAGACCGAGCAGGAGCTTGGTTTTGCGGGCCAGCATGAGTAACATCAAGAAGTGTCAGATATCGGAGACCCAGCACGTAGACGAGGCAGTCGATTTTTCATAAATTCTATGAAAAACATGTGTTAGGATGCTGGGAGATGAATGGGATGCTGCATGGAGATGCATCTTGATCTTCTTCATCTCCCATCTTAATACAGCATCCCTACTTAAAGCCATCTCGGACTTAGTCGATTTTTCATAAATTCTAAGAAAAACATATGTTAGGATGCTGGGAGATGAATGGGATGCTGCATGGAGATGAATCTTGATCTCCTACATCTCCCATCTCAATACAGCATCCCTACTTAAAGGCATCTCGGACTTAGTCGATTTTTCATAAATTCATAGAAATTCATATGTAAGGATGCTGGGAGATGAATGGGATGCTGCATGGAGATGAATCTTGATCTCCTACATCTCTCATCTCAATACAGCATCCCTCCTTAAAGGCATTTCGGACTTAGTCGATTTTTCATAAATTCTAAGAAATTCATATGTTAGGATGCTGGGAGATGAATGGGATGCTGCATGGAGATGAATCTTGATCTTCTTCATCTCCCATCTTAATACAGCATCCCTACTTAGAGGCATCTCGGACTTAGTCGATTTTTCATAAATTCTAAGAAAAACATATGTTAGGATGCTGCGAGATAAATGGGATGCTGCATGGAGATGAATCTTGATCTTCATCATCTCCCATCTTAATACAGCATCCCTACTTAGAGGCATCTCGGACTTAGTCGATTTTTCATAAATTCTAAGAAAAACATATGTTAGGATGCTGCGAGATGAATGGGATGCTGCATGGAGATGAATCTTGATCTTCATCATCTCCCATCTTAATACAGCATCCCTACTTAGAGGCATCTCGGACTTAGTCGATTTTTCATAAATTCTTAGAAATTCATATGTTAGGATGCTGGGAGATGAATGGGATGCTGCATGGAGATGAATCTTGATCTCCTACATCTCCCATCTTAATACAGCATCCCTACTTAAAGGCATCTCGGACTTAGTCGATTTTTCATAAATTCATAGAAATTCATATGTTAGGATGCTGGGAGATGAATGGGATGCTGCATGGAGATGAATCTTGATCTCCTACATCTCTCATCTCAATACAGCATCCCTACTTAAAGGCATCTCGGACTTAGTCGATTTTTCATAAATTCTAAGAAATTCATATGTTAGGATGCTGGGAGATGAATGGGATGCTGCATGGAGATGAATCTTGATCTCCTACATCTCCCATCTCAATACAGCATCCCTACTTAAAGGCATCTCGGACTTAGTCGATTTTTCATAAATTCATAGAAATTCATATGTTAGGATGCTGGGAGATGAATGGGATGCTGCATGGAGATGAATCTTGATCTTCTTCATCTCCCATCTTAATACAGCATCCCTACTTAAAGGCATCTCGGACTTAGTCGATTTTTCATAAATTCTAAGAAAAACATATGTTAGGATGCTGCGAGATGAATGGGATGCTGCATGGAGATGAATCTTGATCTTCTTCATCTCCCATCTTAATACAGCATCCCTACTTAAAGGCATCTCGGACTTAGTCGATTTTTCATAAATTCTAAGAAAAACATATGTTAGGATGCTGCGAGATGAATGGGATGCTGCATGGAGATGAATCTTGATCTTCATCATCTCCCATCTTAATACAGCATCCCTACTTAGAGGCATCTCGGACTTAGTCGATTTTTCATAAATTCTTAGAAATTCATATGTTAGGATGCTGCGAGATGAATGGGATGCTGCATGGAGATGAATCTTGATCTTCTTCATCTCCCATCTTAATACAGCATCCCTACTTAAAGGCATCTCGGACTTAGTCGATTTTTCATAAATTCTAAGAAATTCATATGTAAAAATGCTGGGAGATGAATGAGATGCTGCATGGAGATCAATCTTGACCTTCTTCATCTCCCATCTTAATACAGCATCCCTACTTGAAGGCATCTCGGACTTAGTCGATTTTTCATAAATTCATAGAAATTCATATGTTAGGATGCTGCGAGATGAATGGGATGCTGCATGGAGATGAATCTTGATCTACTTCATCTCCCATCTTAATACAGCATCCCTACTAAAATGCATCTCGGACTTAGTCGATTTTTCATAAATTCTAAGAAAAACATATGTTAGGATGCTGCGAGATGAATGGGATGCTGCATGGAGATGAATCTTGATCTCCTACATCTCCCATCTCAATACAGCATCCCTACTTGAAGGCATCTCGGACTTATTCGATTTTTCATAAATTCATAGAAATTCATATGTTAGGATGCTGGGAGATGAATGGGATGCTGCATGGAGATGAATCTTGATCTCCTACATCTCTCATCTCAATACAGCATCCCTACTTAAAGGCATCTCGGACTTAGTCGATTTTTCATAAATTCTAAGAAAAACATATGTTAGGATGCTGCGAGATGAATGGGATGCTGCATGGAGATGAATCTTGATCTTTTTCATCTCCCATCTTGATACAGCATCCCTACTTAAAGGCATCTGGGACTTAGTCGATTTTTCATAAATTCTAAAAAAAACATATGTTAGGATGCTGCGAGATGAATGGGATGCTGTATGGAGATGAATTTTGATCTTCTTCATCTCCCATCTTTATACAGCATCCCTACTTAAAGGCATCTCGGACTTAGTCGATTTTTCGTAAATTCTAAGAAAAACATATGTTAGGATGCTGGGAGATGAATGGGATGCTGCATGGAGATGAATCTTGATCTTCTCCATCTCCCATCTTAATACAGCATCCCTACTAAAATGCATCTCGGACTTAGTCGATTTTTCATAAATTCTAAGAAAAACATATGTTAGGATGCTGCGAGATGAATGGGATGCTGCATGGAGATGAATCTTGATCTCCTACATCTCCCATCTCAATACAGCATCCCTACTTGAAGGCATCTCGGACTTATTCGATTTTTCATAAATTCATAGAAATTCATATGTTAGGATGCTGGGAGATGAATGGGATGCTGCATGGAGATGAATCTTGATCTCCTACATCTCTCATCTCAATACAGCATCCCTACTTAAAGGCATCTCGGACTTAGTCGATTTTTCATAAATTCTAAGAAAAACATATGTTAGGATGCTGCGAGATGAATGGGATGCTGCATGGAGATGAATCTTGATCTTTTTCATCTCCCATCTTGATACAGCATCCCTACTTAAAGGCATCTGGGACTTAGTCGATTTTTCATAAATTCTAAAAAAAACATATGTTAGGATGCTGCGAGATGAATGGGATGCTGTATGGAGATGAATTTTGATCTTCTTCATCTCCCATCTTTATACAGCATCCCTACTTAAAGGCATCTCGGACTTAGTCGATTTTTCGTAAATTCTAAGAAAAACATATGTTAGGATGCTGGGAGATGAATGGGATGCTGCATGGAGATGAATCTTGATCTTCTCCATCTCCCATCTTAATACAGCATCCCTACTTAAAGGCATCTTGGACTTAGTCGATTTTTCATAAATTCTAAGAAAAACATATGTTAGGATGCTGGGAGATGAATGGGATGCTGCATGGAGATGAATCTTGATCTTCTCCATCTCCCATCTTAATACAGCATCCCTACTTAAAGCCATCTCGGACTTAGTCGATTTTTCATAAATTCATAGAAATTCATATGTTAGGATGCTGGGAGATGAATGGGATGCTGCATGGAGATGAATCTTGATCTCCTACATCTCTCATCTCAATACAGCATCCCTACTTAAAGGCATCTCGGACTTAGTCGATTTTTCATAAATTCTAAGAAAAACATATGTTAGGATGCTGCGAGATGAATGGGATGCTGCATGGAGATGAATCTTGATCTTTTTCATCTCCCATCTTGATACAGCATCCCTACTTAAAGGCATCTGGGACTTAGTCGATTTTTCATAAATTCTAAAAAAAACATATGTTAGGATGCTGCGAGATGAATGGGATGCTGTATGGAGATGAATTTTGATCTTCTTCATCTCCCATCTTTATACAGCATCCCTACTTAAAGGCATCTCGGACTTAGTCGATTTTTCGTAAATTCTAAGAAAAACATATGTTAGGATGCTGCGAGATGAATGGGATGCTGCATGGAGATGAATCTTGATCTTCTTCATCTTCCATCTCAATACAGCATCCCTACTTAAGGGCATCTCGGACTTAGTCGATTTTTCATAAATTCTAATAAAAACATATGTTAGGGTGCTGCGAGATGAATGGGATGCTGCATGGAGATGAATCTTGATCTCTTACATCTCCCATCTTTATACAGCATCCCTACTAAAAGGCATCTCGGACTTAGTCGATTTTTCATAAATTCTAAAAAAAACATATGTTAGGATGCTGCGAGATGAATGGGATGCTGCATGGAGATGAATCTTGATCTTTTTCATCTCCCATCTTGATACAGCATCCCTACTTAAAGGCATCTGGGACTTAGTCGATTTTTCATAAATTCTAAAAAAAACATATGTTAGGATGCTGCGAGATGAATGGGATGCTGCATGGAGATGAATTTTGATCTTCTTCATCTCCCATCTTTATACAGCATCCCTACTTAGAGGCATCTCGGACTTAGTCGATTTTTCATAAATTCTAAGAAAAACATATGTTAGGATGCTGCGAGATGAATGGGATGCTGCATGGAGATGAATCTTGATCTTCTTCATCTTCCATCTCAATACAGCATCCCTACTTAAGGGCATCTCGGACTTAGTCGATTTTTCATAAATTCTAAGAAATTCTTATGTAAGGATGCTGCATGATGAATGGGATGCTGCATGGAGATAAATCTTGACCTTCTTCATCTCCCATCTTAATACAGCATCCCTACTTAAAGGCATCTCGGACTTAGTCGATTTTTCATAAATTCATAGAAATTCATATGTAAAAATGCTGGGAGATGAATGGGATGCTGCATGGAGATGAATCTTGATCTTCTCCATCTCCCATCTTAATACAGCATCCCTACTTAAAGCCATCTCGGACTTAGTCGATTTTTCATAAATTCTAAGAAAAACACATGTTAGGATGCTGTAAGATGAATAGGATGCTGCATGGAGATGAATCTTGATCTTCTTCATCTCCAATCTTAATACAGCATCCCTACTTAACGGCATCTCGGACTTAGTCGATTTTTCATAAATTCAAAGGAAAACATAGGTTAGGATGTTGGGAGATAAATTGGATGCTGCATAGAGATGAATCTTGATCTCCTACATCTCTCATCTCAATACAGCATCCCTACTTAAAGCCATCTCGGACTTAGTCGATTTTTCATAAATTCATAGAAATTCATATGTTAGGATGCAGCGAGATGAATGGGATGCTGCATAGAGATGAATCTTGATCTTCTACATCTCCCATCTTAATACAGCATCCCTACTGAAAGGCATCTCGGACTTAGTCGATTTTTCATAAATTCTTAGAAAAACATATGTTAGGATGCTGCGAGATAAATGGGATGCTGCATGGAGATGAATCTTGATCTTCTTCATCTCCCATCTTAGTACAGCATCCCTACTTAAAGGCATCTCGGACTTAGTCGATTTTTCATAGATTCTTAGAAAAACATATGGTAGGATGCTGCGAGATGAATGGGATGCTGCATGGAGATGAATCTTGATCTTCTTCATCTCCCATCTCAATACAGCATCCCTACTTAAAGGCATCTCGGACTTAGTCGATTTTTCATAAATTCTAAGAAAAACATATGTTAGGGTGCTGCGAGATGAATAAGATGCTGCATGGAGATGAATCTTGATCTTCTCCATCTCCCATCTTAATACAGCTTCCCTACTTAAAGGCATCTCGGACTTAGTCGATTTTTCATAAGTTCTAAGAAAAACATATGTTAGGATGCTGCGAGATAAATGAGATGCTGCATGGAGATGAATCTTGATCTTCTTCATCTCCCATCTTAATACAGCATCCCTACTTAAAGGCATCTCGGACTTAGTCGATTTTTCATAAATTCTAAGAAAAACATATGTTAGGATGCTGCGAGATGAATGGGATGCTGCATTGAGATGAATCTTGATCTTCTTCATCTCCCATCTTAATACAGCATCCCTACTTAAAGGCATCTCGGACTTAGTCGATTTTTCATAAATTCTAAGAAAAACATATGTTAGGATGCTGCGAAATGAATGGGATGCCGCATGTAGCTGAATCTTGATCTTCTTCATCTCCCATCTTAATACAGCATCCCTACTTAAAGGCATCTCGGACTTAGTCGATTTTTCATAAATTCTAAGAAAAACATATGTTAGGATGCTGCGAGATGAATGGGATGCTGCATGTAGCTGAATCTTGATCTTCTTCATCTCCCATCTTAATACAGCATCCCTGCTTAAAGGCATCTCGGACTTAGTCGATTTTTCATAAATTCTAAGAAAAACATATGTTAGGATGCTGCGAGATAAATGGGATGCTGCATGGAAATGAATCTTGATCTTCTTCATCTCCCATCTTAATACAGCATCCCTACTTAAAGGCATCTCGGACTTAGTCGATTTTTCATAAACTCTAAGAAAAACATATGTTAGGATGCTGCGAGATGAATGGGATGCTGCATGGAGATGAATCTTGATCTTCTTCATCTCCCATCTTAATACAGCATCCCTACTTAAAGGCATCTCGGACTTAGTCGATTTTTCATAAGTTCTAAGAAAAACATATGTTAGGATGCTGCGAGATAAATGAGATGCTGCATGGAGATGAATCTTGATCTTCTTCATCTCCCATCTTAATACAGCATCCCTACTTAAAGGCATTTCGGACTTAGTTGATTTTTCATAAATTCTAAGAAAAACATATGTTAGGATGCTGCGAGAGGAATGAGATGCTGCATGGAGATGAGTCTTCATCTTCTTCATCTCCCATCTTAATACAGCATCCCTACTTAAAGGCATCTCGGACTTATTCGATTTTTCATAAATTCCAAGAAAAACATATGTTAGGATGCTGCGAGATGAATGGGATGCTGCATGGAGATGAATCTTGATCTTCTTCATCTCCCATCTTAATACAGCATCCCTACTTAAAGGCATCTCGGACTTAGTTGATTTTTCATAAATTCTAAGAAAAACATATGTTAGGATGCTGCGAGATGAATGGGATGCTGCATGGAGATGAATCTTGATCTTCTTCATCTCCCATCTTAATACAGCATCCCTACTTAAAGGCATCTCGGACTTAGTTGATTTTTCATAAATTCTAAGAAAAACATATGTTAGGATGCTGCGAGAGGAATGAGATGCTGCATGGAGATGAGTCTTCATCTTCTTCATCTCCCATCTTAATACAGCATCCCTACTTAAAGGCATCTCGGACTTATTCGATTTTTCATAAATTCCAAGAAAAACATATGTTAGGATGCTGCGAGATAAATGGGATGCTGCATGGAAATGAATCTTGATCTTCTTCATCTCCCATCTTAATACAGCATCCCTACTTAAAGGCATCTCGGACTTATTCGATTATTCATAAATTCCAAGAAAAACATATGTTAGGATGCTGCGAGATGAATGGGATGCTGCATGTAGCTGAATCTTGATCTTCTTCATCTCCCATCTTAATACAGCATCCCTGCTTAAAGGCATCTCGGACTTAGTCGATTTTTCATAAATTCTAAGAAAAACATATGTTAGGATGCTGCGAGATAAATGGGATGCTGCATGGAAATGAATCTTGATCTTCTTCATCTCCCATCTTAATACAGCATCCCTACTTAAAGGCATCTCGGACTTAGTCGATTTTTCATAAATTCTAAGAAAAACATATGTTAGGATGCTGCGAGATGAATGGGATGCTGCATGGAGATGAATCTTGATCTTCTTCATCTCCCATCTTAATACAGCATCCCTACTTAAAGGCATCTCGGACTTAGTCGATTTTTCATAAGTTCTAAGAAAAACATATGTTAGGATGCTGCGAGATAAATGAGATGCTGCATGGAGATGAATCTTGATCTTCTTCATCTCCCATCTTAATACAGCATCCCTACTTAAAGGCATCTCGGACTTAGTCGATTTTTCATAAATTCTAAGAAAAACATATGTTAGGATGCTGCGAGATGAATGGGATGCTGCATGGAGATGAATCTTGATCTCTTACATCTCCCATCTTTATACAGCATCCCTACTAAAAGGCATCTCGGACTTAGTCGATTTTTCATAAATTCTAAAAAAAACATATGTTAGGATGCTGCGAGATGAATGGGATGCTGCATGGAGATGAATCTTGATCTTTTTCATCTCCCATCTTGATACAGCATCCCTACTTAAAGGCATCTGGGACTTAGTCGATTTTTCATAAATTCTAAAAAAAACATATGTTAGGATGCTGCGAGATGAATGGGATGCTGCATGGAGATGAATTTTGATCTTCTTCATCTCCCATCTTTATACAGCATCCCTACTTAGAGGCATCTCGGACTTAGTCGATTTTTCATAAATTCTAAGAAAAACATATGTTAGGATGCTGCGAGATGAATGGGATGCTGCATGGAGATGAATCTTGATCTTCTTCATCTTCCATCTCAATACAGCATCCCTACTTAAGGGCATCTCGGACTTAGTCGATTTTTCATAAATTCTAAGAAATTCTTATGTAAGGATGCTGCATGATGAATGGGATGCTGCATGGAGATAAATCTTGACCTTCTTCATCTCCCATCTTAATACAGCATCCCTACTTAAAGGCATCTCGGACTTAGTCGATTTTTCATAAATTCATAGAAATTCATATGTAAAAATGCTGGGAGATGAATGGGATGCTGCATGGAGATGAATCTTGATCTTCTCCATCTCCCATCTTAATACAGCATCCCTACTTAAAGCCATCTCGGACTTAGTCGATTTTTCATAAATTCTAAGAAAAACACATGTTAGGATGCTGTAAGATGAATAGGATGCTGCATGGAGATGAATCTTGATCTTCTTCATCTCCAATCTTAATACAGCATCCCTACTTAACGGCATCTCGGACTTAGTCGATTTTTCATAAATTCAAAGGAAAACATAGGTTAGGATGTTGGGAGATAAATTGGATGCTGCATAGAGATGAATCTTGATCTCCTACATCTCTCATCTCAATACAGCATCCCTACTTAAAGCCATCTCGGACTTAGTCGATTTTTCATAAATTCATAGAAATTCATATGTTAGGATGCAGCGAGATGAATGGGATGCTGCATAGAGATGAATCTTGATCTTCTACATCTCCCATCTTAATACAGCATCCCTACTGAAAGGCATCTCGGACTTAGTCGATTTTTCATAAATTCTTAGAAAAACATATGTTAGGATGCTGCGAGATAAATGGGATGCTGCATGGAGATGAATCTTGATCTTCTTCATCTCCCATCTTAGTACAGCATCCCTACTTAAAGGCATCTCGGACTTAGTCGATTTTTCATAGATTCTTAGAAAAACATATGGTAGGATGCTGCGAGATGAATGGGATGCTGCATGGAGATGAATCTTGATCTTCTTCATCTCCCGTCTTAATACAGCATAACTACTTAAAGGCATCTCGGACTTAGTCGATTTTTCATAAATTCTAAGAAAAACCTATGTTAGGATGCTGGGAGATGTATGGGATGCTGCATTGAGATGAATCTTGATCTTCTTCATCTCCCATCTTAATACAGCATCCCTACTTAAAGGCATCTCGGACTTAGTCGATTTTTCATAAATTCTAAGAAAAACATATGTTAGGATGCTGCGAAATGAATGGGATGCCGCATGTAGCTGAATCTTGATCTTCTTCATCTCCCATCTTAATACAGCATCCCTACTTAAAGGCATCTCGGACTTAGTCGATTTTTCATAAATTCTAAGAAAAACATATGCTAGGATGCTGCGAGATGAATGGGATGCTGCATGTAGCTGAATCTTGATCTTCTTCATCTCCCATCTTAATACAGCATCCCTGCTTAAAGGCATCTCGGACTTAGTCGATTTTTCATAAATTCTAAGAAAAACATATGTTAGGATGCTGCGAGATAAATGGGATGCTGCATGGAAATGAATCTTGATCTTCTTCATCTCCCATCTTAATACAGCATCCCTACTTAAAGGCATCTCGGACTTAGTCGATTTTTCATAAATTCTAAGAAAAACATATGTTAGGATGCTGCGAGATAAATGGGATGCTGCATGGAGATGAATCTTGATCTTCTTCATCTCCCATCTTAATACAGCATCCCTACTTAAAGGCATCTCGGACTTAGTCGATTTTTCATAAGTTCTAAGAAAAACATATGTTAGGATGCTGCGAGATAAATGGGATGCTGCATGGAGATAAATCTAGATCTTCACCATCTCCCATCTTAATACAGCATCCCTACTTAAAGGCATCTCGGACTTAGTCGATTTTTCATAAATTCATAGAAAAACATATGTTACGATGCTGCGAGATGAATGGGATGCTGCATGGAGATGAATCTTGATCTTCTTCATCTCCTGTCTTAATACAGCCTCCCTACTTAAAGGCATCTCGGACTTAGTCGATTTTTCATAAATTCTAAGAAATTCATATGTTAGGATGCTGCGAGATGAATGGGATGCTGCATGGAGATGAAACTAGATCTTCTACACCTCCCATCTTAATTACAGCATCCCTTCTTAAAGGCATCTCGGACTTAGTCGATTTTTCATAAATTCTAAGAAATTCATATGTAAGGATGCTGGGAGATGAATGGGATGCTGCATGGAGATGAATCTTGATCTTATTCATCTCCCATCTTAATACAGCATCCCTACTTAAAGGCATCTTGGACTTAGTCGATTTTTCATAAATTCTAAGAAAAACATATGTTAGGATGCTGGGAGATGAATGGGATGCTGCATGGAGATGAATCTTGATCTTCTTCATCTCCCATCTTAATACAGCATCCCTACTTAAAGGCATCTTGGACTTAGTCGATTTTTCATAAATTCTAAGAAAAACATATGTTAGGATGCTGGGAGATGAATGGGATGCTGCATGGAGATAAATCTTGATCTTCTTCATCTCCCATCTTAATACAGTATCCCTACTTAAAGGCATCTCGGACTTAGTCGATTTTTCATAAATTCTAAGAAAAACATATGTTAGGATGCTGCGAGATGAATGGGATGCTGCATGGAGATGAATCTAGATCTTCTACATCTCCCATATCAATACAGCATACCTACTTAAAGGCATCTCGGACTTAGTCGATTTTTCATAAATTCTAAGAAAAGCATATGTTAGGATGCTGCGAGATGAATGGGATGCTGCATGGAGATGAATCTTGATCTTCCTCATCTCCCATCTCAATACAGCATCCCTGCTTAAAGGCATCACGGACTTAGTCGATTTTTCATACATTGTAAGAAAAACATATGTTAGGATGCTGCGAGATGAATGGGATGCTGGATGGAGATAAATCTTGATCTTCTTCATCTCCCATCTTAATGCAGCATCCCTTCTTAATGGCATCTCGGACTTAGTCGATTTTTCATAAATTCTAAGAAAAACATATGTTAGGATGCTGCGAGATGAATGGGATGCTGCATGGAGATAAATCTTGATCTTCTTCATCTCCCATCTTAATACAGCATCCCTACTTAAATGCTTCTCGGACTTAGTCGATTTTTCATAAATTCTAAGAAATTCATATGTTAGGATGCTGGGAGATGAATGGGATGCTGCATGGAGATGAATCTTGATCTTCTTCATCTCCCATCTTAATACAGCATCCCTACTTAGAGGCATCTCGGACTTAGTCGATTTTTCATAAATTCTAAGAAAAACATATGTTAGGATGCTGCGAGATAAATGGGATGCTGCATGGAGATGAATCTTGATCTTCATCATCTCCCATCTTAAAACAGCATCCCTTCTTAAAGGCATCTCGGACTTAGTCGATTTTTCATAAATTCCAAGAAAAACATATGTAAGGATGCTAGGAGATGAATGGGATGCTGCATTGAGATGAATCTTGATCTTCTTCATCTCGCATCTTAATACAGCATCCCTACTTAAGAGCATCTCGGACTTAGTCGATTTTTCATAAATTCTAAGAAATTCATATGTTAGGATGCTGCGAGATGAATGAGATGCTGCATGGAGATGAATCTTGATCTTCTTCATCTCCCATCTCAATACAGCATCCCTAGTTAAAGGCATCTCGGACTTAGTCGATTTTTCATAAATTCTAAGAAAAACATATGTAAGGATGCTGCGAGATGAATATGATGCTGCATGGAGATGAATCTTGATCTTCTTCATCTCGCATCTTAATACAGCATCCCTACTTAAGAGCATCTCGGACTTAGTCGATTTTTCATAAATTCTAAGAAATTCATATGTTAGGATTCTGGGAGATGAATGGGATGCTGCATGGAGATAAATCTTGATCTTCTTCATCTCCCATCTTAATACAGCATCCCTACTTAAAGGCATCTCGGACTTAGTCGATTTTTCATAAATACTAAGAAAAACATATGTTAGGATGCTGGGAGATGAATGGGATGCTGCATTGAGATGAATCTTGATCTTCTTCATCTCTAATCGCAATACAGCATCCCTACTTGAAGGCATCTCGGACTGAGTCGATTTTTCATAAATTCTAAGAAAAACATATGTTAGGATGCTGCGAGATGAATGGGATGCTGCATGGAGATGAATCTTGATCTTCTTCATCTCCCATCTTAATACAGCATCCCTACTTGAAGGCATCTCGGACTTAGTCGATTTTTCATAAATTCTAAGAAAAACATATGTTAGGATGCTGGGAGATGAATGGGATGCTGCATGGAGATGAATCTTGATCTCCTACATCTCCCAACTCAATACAGCATCCCTACTTAAAGGCATTTCGGACTTAGTCGATTTTTCATAAATTCTAAGAAAATTATATGTTAGGATGCTGCGAGATGAATGGGATGCTGCATGGAGATGAATCTTGATCTTTTTTTGATCTCCCATCTTAATACAGCATCCCTACTTAAAGGCATCTCGGACTTAGTCGATTTTTCATAAATTCATAGAAATTCATATGTTAGGATGCTGCGAGATGAATGGGATGCTGCATGGAGATGAATCTTGATCTCCTACATCTCCCATCTCAATACAGCATCCCTACTTAGAGGCATCTCGGACTTAGTCGATTTTTCATAAATTCTAAGAAATTCATATGTTAGGATGCTGGGAGATGAATGGGATGCTGCATGGAGATGAATCTGGATCTCCTACATCTCCCATCTCAATACAGCATCCCTACTTAAAGGCATCTCGGACTTAGTCGATTTTTCATAAATTCTAAGAAATTCATATGTTAGGATGCTGGGAGATGAATAAGATGCTGCATGGAGATGAATCTTGATCTCCTACATCTCCCATCTCAATACAGCATCCCTACTTCAAGGCATCTCGGACTTAGTCGATTTTTCATAAATTCATAGAAATTCATATGTTAGGATGCTGCGAGATGAATAGGATGCTGCATGGAGATGAATCTGGATCTCCTACATCTCCCATCTTAATACAGCATCCCTACTTAAAGGCATCTCGGACTTAGTCGATTTTTCATAAATTCTAAGAAATTCATATGTTAGGATGCTGGGAGATAAATGGGATGCTGCATGGAGATGAATCTTGATCTCCTACATCTCTCATCTCAATACAGCATCCCTACTTAAAGGCATCTCGGACTTAGTCGATTTTTCATAAATTCTTAGAAATTCATATGTTTGGATGCTGCGAGATGAATGGGATGCTGCATGGAGATGAATCTTGATCTCCTACATCTCCCATCTTAATACAGCATCCCTACTTAAAGGCATCTCGGACTTAGTCGATTTTTCATAAATTCTTAGAAATTCATATGTTAGGATGCTGCGAGATGAATGGGATGCTGCATGGAGATGAATCTTGATCTCCTACATCTCCCATCTCAATACAGCATCCCTACTTAAAGGCATCTCGGACTTAGTCGATTTTTCATAAATTCATAGAAATTCATATGTTAGGATGCTGGGAGATGAATGGGATGCTGCATGGAGATGAATCTTGATCTCCTTCATCTCCCATCTTAATACAGCATCCCTACTTAAAGGCATCTCGGACTTAGTCGATTTTTCATAAATTCTAAGAAATTCATATGTTAGGATGCTGGGAGATGAATGGGATGCTGCATGGAGATGAATCTGGATCTCCTACATCTCCCATCTCAATACAGCATCCCTACTTAAAGGCATCTCGGACTTAGTCGATTTTTCATAAATTCATAGAAATTCATATGTTAGGATGCTGGGAGATGAATGGGATGCTGCATGGAGATGAATCTTGATCTCCTACATCTCTCATCTCAATACAGCATCCCTACTTAAAGCCATCTCGGACTTAGTCGATTTTTCATAAATTCATAGAAATTCATATGTTAGGATGCTGGGAGATGAATGGGATGCTGCATGGAGATGAATCTTGATCTCCTACATCTCCCATCTTAATACAGCATCCCTACTTAAAGGCATCTCGGACTTAGTCGATTTTTCATAAATTCATAGAAATTCATATGTTAGGATGCTGGGAGATGAATGGGATGCTGCATGGAGATGAATCTGGATCTCCTACATCTCTCATCTCAATACAGCATCCCTACTTAAAGGCATCTCGGACTTAGTCGATTTTTCATAAATTCTAAGAAATTCATATGTTAGGATGCTGCGAGATGAATGGGATGCTGCATGGAGATGAATCTTGATCTTCTACATCTCCCATCTTAATACAGCATCCCTACGTAAAGGCATCTCGGACTTAGTCGATTTTTCATAACTTCTAAGTAAAACATATGTTAGGATGCTGCGAGATGAATGAGATGCTGCATGGAGATGAATATTGATCTTATTCATCTCCCATCTTATTACAGCATCCCTACTTAAAGGCATCTCGGACTTAGTCGATTTTTAATAAATTCTAAGAAAAACATATGTTTGGATGCTGCGAGATGAATGGGATGCTGCATGGAGATGAATCTTGATCTTCTTCATCTCCCGTCTTAATACAGCATCCCTACTTAAAGGCATCTCGGACTTAGTCGATTTTTCATAAATTCTAAGAAAAACATATGTTAGGATGCTGCGAGTTGAATGGGATGCTGTATTGAGATGAATCTTGATCTTCTTCATCTCCCATCTTAATACAGCATCCCTACTTAAAGGCATCTCGGACTTAGTCGATTTTTCATAAATTCTAAGAAAAACATATGTTAGGATGCTGGGAGATGAATGGGATGCTGCATGGAGATAAATCTAGATCTTCTCCATCTCCCATCTTAATACAGCATCCCTACTTAAAGGCATCTCGGACTTAGTCGATTTTTCATAAATTCATAGAAAAACATATGTTACGATGCTGCGAGATAAATGGGATGCTGCATGGAGATGAATCTTGATCTTCTTCATCTCCTGTCTTAATACAGCCTCCCTACTTAAAGGCATCTCGGACTTAGTCGATTTTTCATAAATTCTAAGAAATTCATATGTAAGGATGCTGCGAGATGAATGGGATGCTGCATGGAGATGAAACTAGATCTTCTACATCTCCCATCTTAATTACAGCATCCCTTCTTAAAGGCATCTCGGACTTAGTCGATTTTTCATAAATTCTAAGAAATTCATATGTAAGGATGCTGGGAGATGAATGGGATGCTGCATGGAGATGAATCTTGATCTTCTTCATCTCCCATCTTAATACAGCATCCCTACTTAAAGGCATCTTGGACTTAGTCGATTTTTCATAAATTCTAAGAAAAACATATGTTAGGATGCTGGGAGATGAATGGGATGCTGCATGGAGATGAATCTTGATCTTCTTCATCTCCCATCTTAATACAGCATCCCTACTTAAAGGCATCTTGGACTTAGTCGATTTTTCATAAATTCTAAGAAAAACATATGTTAGGATGCTGGGAGATGAATGGGATGCTGCATGGAGATAAATCTTGATCTTCTTCATCTCCCATCTTAATACAGTATCCCTACTTAAAGGCATCTCGGACTTAGTCGATTTTTCATAAATTCTAAGAAAAACATATGTTAGGATGCTGCGAGATGAATGGGATGCTGCATGGAGATGAATCTAGATCTTCTACATCTCCCATCTTAATGCAGCATCCCTTCTTAATGGCATCTCGGACTTAGTCGATTTTTCATAAATTCTAAGAAAAACATATGTTAGGATGCTGGGAGATGAATGGGATGCTGCATGGAGATGAATCTTGATCTTCTTCATCTCACATCTTAATACAGCATCCCTACTTAAAGGCATCTCGGACCTAGTCGATTTTTCATAAATTCATAGAAAAACATATGTTAGGATGCTGGGAGATGAATGGGATGCTGCATGGAGATGAATCTTGATCTTCATCATCTCCCATCTTGATACAGCATCCCTACTTAAAGGCATCTCGGACTTAGTCGATTTTTCATAAATTCTAAGAAAAACATATGTTGGGATGCTGCGAGATAAATTGGATGCTGCATGGGGATGAATCTTGATCTTCTACATCTCCCATCTTAATACAGCATCCCTACTTAAAGGCATCTCGGACTTAGTCGATTTTTCATAAATTCTAAGAAAACATATGTTAGGATGCTGCGAGATGAATGGGATGCTGCATGGAGATAAATCTTGATCTTCTACATCTCCCATCTTAAAACAGCATCCCTTCTTAAAGGCATCTCGGACTTAGTCGATTTTTCATAAATTCCAAGAAAAACATATGTAAGGATGCTAGGAGATGAATGGGATGCTGCATTGAGATGAATCTTGATCTTCTTCATCTCGCATCTTAATACAGCATCCCTACTTAAGAGCATCTCGGACTTAGTCGATTTTTCATAAATTCTAAGAAATTCATATGTTAGGATGCTGCGAGATGAATGGGATGCTGCATTGAGATGAATCTTGATCTTCTTCATCTCGCATCTTAATACAGCATCCCTACTTAAGAGCATCTCGGACTTAGTCGATTTTTCATAAATTCTAAGAAATTCATATGTTAGGATGCTGCGAGATGAATGAGATGCTGCATGGAGATGAATCTTGGTCTTCTTCATCTCCCATCTCAATACAGCATCCCTAGTTAAAGGCATCTCGGACTTAGTCGATTTTTCATAAATTCTAAGAAAAACATATGTAAGGATGCTGCGAGATGAATATGATGCTGCATGGAGATGAATCTTGATCTTCTTCATCTCGCATCTTAATACAGCATCCCTACTTAAGAGCATCTCGGACTTAGTCGATTTTTCATAAATTCTAAGAAATTCATATGTTAGGATTCTGGGAGATGAATGGGATGCTGCATGGAGATAAATCTTGATCTTCTTCATCTCCCATCTTAATACAGCATCCCTACTTAAAGGCATCTCGGACTTAGTCGATTTTTCATAAATACTAAGAAAAACATATGTTAGGATGCTGGGAGATGAATGGGATGCTGCATTGAGATGAATCTTGATCTTCTTCATCTCCCATCTTAATACAGTATCCCTACTTAAAGGCATCTCGGACTTAGTCGATTTTTCATAAATTCTAAGAAAAACATATGTTAGGATGCTGCGAGATGAATGGGATGCTGCATGGAGATGAATCTTGATCTTCTTTATCTCCCATCTTAATACAGCATCCCTACTTAAAGGCATCTCGGACTTAGTCGATTTTTCATAAATTCATAGAAATTCATATGTTAGGATGCTGCGAGATGAATGGGATGCTGCA
This sequence comes from Anopheles coustani, assembly GCF_943734705.1. Lineage (NCBI taxonomy): Eukaryota > Metazoa > Arthropoda > Insecta > Diptera > Culicidae > Anopheles > Anopheles coustani. Next base: position 94,073 of record NW_026525131.1, on the reverse strand, counting down.
TGGAGATGAATCTTGATCTACTCCATCTCCCATCTTAATACAGCATCCCTACTTAAATGCATCTCGGACTTAGTCGATTTTTCATAAATTCTAAGAAAAACATATGTTAGGATGCTGCGAGATGAATGGGATGCTGCATGGAGATGAATCTTGATCTTCTTCATCTCTCATATTAATACAGCATCCCTACTTAAAGGCATCTCGGACTTAGTCGATTTTTCATATATTCTAAGAAATTCATATGTTAGAATGCTGCGAGATGAATGGGATGCTGCATGGAGATGAATCTTGATCTTCTTCATCTCCCGTCTTAATACAGCATCCCTTCTTAAAGGCATCTCGGACTTAGTCGATTTTTCATAAATTCTAAGAAATTCATATATTAGGATGCTGCGAGATGAATGGGATGCTGCATGGAGATGAATCTTGATCTTCTTCATCTCCCATCTTAATTCAGCATCCCTACTTAAAGGCATCTCGGACTTAGTCGATTTTTCATGAATTCATAGAAATTCATATGTTAGGAAGCTGCGAGATGAATGAGATGCTGCATGGAGATGAATCTTGATCTTATTCATCTCCCATCTTATTACAGCATCCCTACTTAAAGGCATCTCGGACTTAGTCGATTTTTCATAAATTCTAAGAAATTCATATATTAGGATGCTGCGAGATGAATGGGATGCTGCATGGAGATGAATCTTGATCTTCTTCATCTCCCATCTTAATTCAGCATCCCTACTTAAAGGCATCTCGGACTAAGTCGATTTTTCATTAATTCTAAGAAATTCATATGTTAGGATGCTGCGAGATGAATGGGATGCTGCATGGAGATGAATCTTGATCTTCATCATCTCCCATCTTAATACAGCATCCCTACTTAAAGGCATCTCGGACTTAGTCGATTTTTCATAAATTCTAAGAAAAACATATGTTAGGGTGCTGCGAGATGAATGGGATGCTGCATGGAGATGAATCTTGATTTTCCTCATCTCCCATCTTAATACAGCATCCCTACTTAAAGGCATCTCGGACTTAGTCGATTTTTCATAAATTCTAAGAAAAACATATGTAAGGATGCTGCGAGATGAATATGATGCTGCATGGAGATGAATCTTGATCTTCTTCATCTCCCATCTTAATACAGCATCCCTACTTAAAGGCATCTCGGACTTAGTCGATTTTTCATAAATTCTAAGAAAAACATATGTTAGGATGCTGCGAGATGAATGGGATGCTGCATGGAGATGAATCTTGATTTTCCTCATCTCCCATCTTAATACAGCATCCCTACTTAAAGGCATCTCGGACTTAGTCGATTTTTCATAAATTCTAAGAAATTCATATGTTAGGATGCTGGGAGATGAACGGGATGCTGCATGGAGATGAATCTTGATCTTCTTCATCTCCCATCTTAATACAGCATCCCTACTTAAAGGCATCTCGGACTTAGTCGATTTTTCATAAATTCTAAGAAATTCATATGTTAGGATGCTGCGAGATGAATGGGATGCTGCATGGAGATGAATCTTGATCTTCTTCATCTCCCATCTTAATTCAGCATCCCTACTTAAAGGCATCTCGGACTTAGTAGATTTTTCATAAATTCTAAGGAAAACATATGTAAGGATGCTGTGAGATGAATGAGATGCTGCATGGAGATGAATATTGATCTTATTCATCTCCCATCTTATTACAGCATCCCTACTTAAAGGCATCTTGGACTTAGTCGATTTTTCATAAATTCTAAGAAAAACATATGTTAGGATGCTGGGAGATGAATGGGATGCTGCATGGAGATGAATCTTGATCTTCTTCATCTCCCATCTTAATACAGCATCCCTACTTAAAGGCATCTCGGACTTAGTCGATTTTTCATAAATTCTAAGAAATTCATATGTTAGGATGCTGGGAGATGAATGGGATGCTGCATGGAGATGAATCTTGATCTTCTTCATCTCCCATCTTAATACAGCATCCCTACTTAAAGGCATCTCGGACTTAGTCGATTTTTCATAAATTCTAAGAAATTCATATGTTAGGATGCTGCGAGATGAATGGGATGCTGCATGGAGATGAATCTTGATCTTCTTCATCTCCCATCTTAATACAGCATCCCTACTTAAAGGCATCTCGGACTTAGTCGATTTTTCATAAATTCTAAGAAATTCATATGTTAGGATGCTGCGAGATGAATGGGATGCTGCATGGAGATGAATCTTGATCTTCTTCATCTCCCATCTTAATACAGCATCCCTACTTAAAGGCATCTCGGACTTAGTCGATTTTTCATAAATTCTAAGAAAAACATATGTTAGGATGCTGGGAGATGAATGGGATGCTGCATGGAGATAAATCTAGATCTTCACCATCTCCCATCTTAATACAGCATCCCTACTTAAAGGCATCTCGGACTTAGTCGATTTTTCATAAATTCATAGAAAAACATATGTTACGATGCTGCGAGATGAATGGGATGCTGCATGGAGATGAATCTTGATCTTCTTCATCTCCTGTCTTAATACAGCCTCCCTACTTAAAGGCATCTCGGACTTAGTCGATTTTTCATAAATTCTAAGAAATTCATATGTTAGGATGCTGCGAGATGAATGGGATGCTGCATGGAGATGAAACTAGATCTTCTACATCTCCCATCTTAATTACAGCATCCCTTCTTAAAGGCATCTCGGACTTAGTCGATTTTTCATAAATTCTAAGAAATTCATATGTTAGGATGCTGGGAGATGAATGGGATGCTGCATGGAGATGAATCTTGATCTTCTTCATCTCCCATCTTAATACAGCATCCCTACTTAAAGGCATCTCGGACTTAGTCGATTTTTCATAAGTTCTAAGAAAAACATATGTTAGGATGCTGCGAGATAAATGAGATGCTGCATGGAGATGAATCTTGATCTTCTTCATCTCCCATCTTAATACAGCATCCCTACTTAAAGGCATTTCGGACTTAGTTGATTTTTCATAAATTCTAAGAAAAACATATGTTAGGATGCTGCGAGAGGAATGAGATGCTGCATGGAGATGAGTCTTCATCTTCTTCATCTCCCATCTTAATACAGCATCCCTACTTAAAGGCATCTCGGACTTATTCGATTTTTCATAAATTCCAAGAAAAACATATGTTAGGATGCTGCGAGATGAATGGGATGCTGCATGGAGATGAATCTTGATCTTCTTCATCTCCCATCTTAATACAGCATCCCTACTTAAAGGCATCTCGGACTTAGTCGATTTTTCATAAATTCTAAGAAAAACATATGTTAGGATGCTGCGAGATGAATGGGATGCTGCATGGAGATGAATCTTGATCTTCTTCATCTCCCATCTTAATACAGCATCCCTACTTAAAGGCATCTCGGACTTAGTTGATTTTTCATAAATTCTAAGAAAAACATATGTTAGGATGCTGCGAGAGGAATGAGATGCTGCATGGAGATGAGTCTTCATCTTCTTCATCTCCCATCTTAATACAGCATCCCTACTTAAAGGCATCTCGGACTTATTCGATTTTTCATAAATTCCAAGAAAAACATATGTTAGGATGCTGCGAGATAAATGGGATGCTGCATGGAAATGAATCTTGATCTTCTTCATCTCCCATCTTAATACAGCATCCCTACTTAAAGGCATCTCGGACTTATTCGATTTTTCATAAATTCCAAGAAAAACATATGTTAGGATGCTGCGAGATGAATGGGATGCTGCATGTAGCTGAATCTTGATCTTCTTCATCTCCCATCTTAATACAGCATCCCTGCTTAAAGGCATCTCGGACTTAGTCGATTTTTCATAAATTCTAAGAAAAACATATGTTAGGATGCTGCGAGATAAATGGGATGCTGCATGGAAATGAATCTTGATCTTCTTCATCTCCCATCTTAATACAGCATCCCTACTTAAAGGCATCTCGGACTTAGTCGATTTTTCATAAATTCTAAGAAAAACATATGTTAGGATGCTGCGAGATGAATGGGATGCTGCATGGAGATGAATCTTGATCTTCTTCATCTCCCATCTTAATACAGCATCCCTACTTAAAGGCATCTCGGACTTAGTCGATTTTTCATAAGTTCTAAGAAAAACATATGTTAGGATGCTGCGAGATAAATGAGATGCTGCATGGAGATGAATCTTGATCTTCTTCATCTCCCATCTTAATACAGCATCCCTACTTAAAGGCATCTCGGACTTAGTCGATTTTTCATAAATTCTAAGAAAAACATATGTTAGGATGCTGCGAGATGAATGGGATGCTGCATGGAGATGAATCTTGATCTCTTACATCTCCCATCTTTATACAGCATCCCTACTAAAAGGCATCTCGGACTTAGTCGATTTTTCATAAATTCTAAAAAAAACATATGTTAGGATGCTGCGAGATGAATGGGATGCTGCATGGAGATGAATCTTGATCTTTTTCATCTCCCATCTTGATACAGCATCCCTACTTAAAGGCATCTGGGACTTAGTCGATTTTTCATAAATTCTAAAAAAAACATATGTTAGGATGCTGCGAGATGAATGGGATGCTGCATGGAGATGAATTTTGATCTTCTTCATCTCCCATCTTTATACAGCATCCCTACTTAGAGGCATCTCGGACTTAGTCGATTTTTCATAAATTCTAAGAAAAACATATGTTAGGATGCTGCGAGATGAATGGGATGCTGCATGGAGATGAATCTTGATCTTCTTCATCTTCCATCTCAATACAGCATCCCTACTTAAGGGCATCTCGGACTTAGTCGATTTTTCATAAATTCTAAGAAATTCTTATGTAAGGATGCTGCATGATGAATGGGATGCTGCATGGAGATAAATCTTGACCTTCTTCATCTCCCATCTTAATACAGCATCCCTACTTAAAGGCATCTCGGACTTAGTCGATTTTTCATAACTTCTAAGTAAAACATATGTTAGGATGCTGCGAGATGAATGAGATGCTGCATGGAGATGAATATTGATCTTATTCATCTCCCATCTTATTACAGCATCCCTACTTAAAGGCATCTCGGACTTAGTCGATTTTTAATAAATTCTAAGAAAAACATATGTTTGGATGCTGCGAGATGAATGGGATGCTGCATGGAGATGAATCTTGATCTTCTTCATCTCCCGTCTTAATACAGCATCCCTACTTAAAGGCATCTCGGACTTAGTCGATTTTTCATAAATTCTAAGAAAAACATATGTTAGGATGCTGCGAGTTGAATGGGATGCTGCATTGAGATGAATCTTGATCTTCTACATCTCCCATCTTAATACAGCATCCCTACTGAAAGGCATCTCGGACTTAGTCGATTTTTCATAAATTCTTAGAAAAACATATGTTAGGATGCTGCGAGATAAATGGGATGCTGCATGGAAATGAATCTTGATCTTCTTCATCTCCCATCTTAATACAGCATCCCTACTTAAAGGCATCTCGGACTTAGTCGATTTTTCATAAATTCTAAGAAAAACATATGTTAGGATGCTGCGAGATGAATGGGATGCTGCATGGAGATGAATCTTGATCTTCTTCATCTCCCATCTTAATACAGCATCCCTACTTAAAGGCATCTCGGACTTAGTCGATTTTTCATAAGTTCTAAGAAAAACATATGTTAGGATGCTGCGAGATAAATGAGATGCTGCATGGAGATGAATCTTGATCTTCTTCATCTCCCATCTTAATACAGCATCCCTACTTAAAGGCATTTCGGACTTAGTTGATTTTTCATAAATTCTAAGAAAAACATATGTTAGGATGCTGCGAGAGGAATGAGATGCTGCATGGAGATGAGTCTTCATCTTCTTCATCTCCCATCTTAATACAGCATCCCTACTTAAAGGCATCTCGGACTTATTCGATTTTTCATAAATTCCAAGAAAAACATATGTTAGGATGCTGCGAGATGAATGGGATGCTGCATGGAGATGAATCTTGATCTTCTTCATCTCCCATCTTAATACAGCATCCCTACTTAAAGGCATCTCGGACTTAGTTGATTTTTCATAAATTCTAAGAAAAACATATGTTAGGATGCTGCGAGATGAATGGGATGCTGCATGGAGATGAATCTTGATCTTCTTCATCTCCCATCTTAATACAGCATCCCTACTTAAAGGCATCTCGGACTTAGTTGATTTTTCATAAATTCTAAGAAAAACATATGTTAGGATGCTGCGAGAGGAATGAGATGCTGCATGGAGATGAGTCTTCATCTTCTTCATCTCCCATCTTAATACAGCATCCCTACTTAAAGGCATCTCGGACTTATTCGATTTTTCATAAATTCCAAGAAAAACATATGTTAGGATGCTGCGAGATAAATGGGATGCTGCATGGAAATGAATCTTGATCTTCTTCATCTCCCATCTTAATACAGCATCCCTACTTAAAGGCATCTCGGACTTATTCGATTTTTCATAAATTCCAAGAAAAACATATGTTAGGATGCTGCGAGATGAATGGGATGCTGCATGTAGCTGAATCTTGATCTTCTTCATCTCCCATCTTAATACAGCATCCCTGCTTAAAGGCATCTCGGACTTAGTCGATTTTTCATAAATTCTAAGAAAAACATATGTTAGGATGCTGCGAGATAAATGGAATGCTGCATGGAAATGAATCTTGATCTTCTTCATCTCCCATCTTAATACAGCATCCCTACTTAAAGGCATCTCGGACTTAGTCGATTTTTCATAAATTCTAAGAAAAACATATGTTAGGATGCTGCGAGATGAATGGGATGCTGCATGGAGATGAATCTTGATCTTCTTCATCTCCCATCTTAATACAGCATCCCTACTTAAAGGCATCTCGGACTTAGTCGATTTTTCATAAGTTCTAAGAAAAACATATGTTAGGATGCTGCGAGATAAATGAGATGCTGCATGGAGATGAATCTTGATCTTCTTCATCTCCCATCTTAATACAGCATCCCTACTTAAAGGCATCTCGGACTTAGTCGATTTTTCATAAATTCTAAGAAAAACATATGTTAGGATGCTGCGAGATGAATGGGATGCTGCATGGAGATGAATCTTGATCTCTTACATCTCCCATCTTTATACAGCATCCCTACTAAAAGGCATCTCGGACTTAGTCGATTTTTCATAAATTCTAAAAAAAACATATGTTAGGATGCTGCGAGATGAATGGGATGCTGCATGGAGATGAATCTTGATCTTTTTCATCTCCCATCTTGATACAGCATCCCTACTTAAAGGCATCTGGGACTTAGTCGATTTTTCATAAATTCTAAAAAAAACATATGTTAGGATGCTGCGAGATGAATGGGATGCTGCATGGAGATGAATTTTGATCTTCTTCATCTCCCATCTTTATACAGCATCCCTACTTAGAGGCATCTCGGACTTAGTCGATTTTTCATAAATTCTAAGAAAAACATATGTTAGGATGCTGCGAGATGAATGGGATGCTGCATGGAGATGAATCTTGATCTTCTTCATCTTCCATCTCAATACAGCATCCCTACTTAAGGGCATCTCGGACTTAGTCGATTTTTCATAAATTCTAAGAAATTCTTATGTAAGGATGCTGCATGATGAATGGGATGCTGCATGGAGATAAATCTTGACCTTCTTCATCTCCCATCTTAATACAGCATCCCTACTTAAAGGCATCTCGGACTTAGTCGATTTTTCATAAATTCATAGAAATTCATATGTAAAAATGCTGGGAGATGAATGGGATGCTGCATGGAGATGAATCTTGATCTTCTCCATCTCCCATCTTAATACAGCATCCCTACTTAAAGCCATCTCGGACTTAGTCGATTTTTCATAAATTCTAAGAAAAACACATGTTAGGATGCTGTAAGATGAATAGGATGCTGCATGGAGATGAATCTTGATCTTCTTCATCTCCAATCTTAATACAGCATCCCTACTTAACGGCATCTCGGACTTAGTCGATTTTTCATAAATTCAAAGGAAAACATAGGTTAGGATGTTGGGAGATAAATTGGATGCTGCATAGAGATGAATCTTGATCTCCTACATCTCTCATCTCAATACAGCATCCCTACTTAAAGCCATCTCGGACTTAGTCGATTTTTCATAAATTCATAGAAATTCATATGTTAGGATGCAGCGAGATGAATGGGATGCTGCATAGAGATGAATCTTGATCTTCTACATCTCCCATCTTAATACAGCATCCCTACTGAAAGGCATCTCGGACTTAGTCGATTTTTCATAAATTCTTAGAAAAACATATGTTAGGATGCTGCGAGATAAATGGGATGCTGCATGGAGATGAATCTTGATCTTCTTCATCTCCCATCTTAGTACAGCATCCCTACTTAAAGGCATCTCGGACTTAGTCGATTTTTCATAGATTCTTAGAAAAACATATGGTAGGATGCTGCGAGATGAATGGGATGCTGCATGGAGATGAATCTTGATCTTCTTCATCTCCCGTCTTAATACAGCATAACTACTTAAAGGCATCTCGGACTTAGTCGATTTTTCATAAATTCTAAGAAAAACCTATGTTAGGATGCTGGGAGATGTATGGGATGCTGCATTGAGATGAATCTTGATCTTCTTCATCTCCCATCTTAATACAGCATCCCTACTTAAAGGCATCTCGGACTTAGTCGATTTTTCATAAATTCTAAGAAAAACATATGTTAGGATGCTGCGAAATGAATGGGATGCCGCATGTAGCTGAATCTTGATCTTCTTCATCTCCCATCTTAATACAGCATCCCTACTTAAAGGCATCTCGGACTTAGTCGATTTTTCATAAATTCTAAGAAAAACATATGTTAGGATGCTGCGAGATGAATGGGATGCTGCATGTAGCTGAATCTTGATCTTCTTCATCTCCCATCTTAATACAGCATCCCTGCTTAAAGGCATCTCGGACTTAGTCGATTTTTCATAAATTCTAAGAAAAACATATGTTAGGATGCTGCGAGATAAATGGGATGCTGCATGGAAATGAATCTTGATCTTCTTCATCTCCCATCTTAATACAGCATCCCTGCTTAAAGGCATCTCGGACTTAGTCGATTTTTCATAAATTCATAGAAAAACATATGTTACGATGCTGCGAGATGAATGGGATGCTGCATGGAGATGAATCTTGATCTTCTTCATCTCCTGTCTTAATACAGCCTCCCTACTTAAAGGCATCTCGGACTTAGTCGATTTTTCATAAATTCTAAGAAATTCATATGTAAGGATGCTGCGAGATGAATGGGATGCTGCATGGAGATGAATCTTGATCTTCTTCATCTCCCATCTTAATACAGCATCCCTACTTAAAGGCATCTCGGACTTAGTCGATTTTTCATAAGTTCTAAGAAAAACATATGTTAGGATGCTGCGAGATAAATGGGATGCTGCATGGAGATAAATCTAGATCTTCACCATCTCCCATCTTAATACAGCATCCCTACTTAAAGGCATCTCGGACTTAGTCGATTTTTCATAAATTCATAGAAAAACATATGTTACGATGCTGCGAGATGAATGGGATGCTGCATGGAGATGAATCTTGATCTTCTTCATCTCCCATCTTAATACAGCCTCCCTACTTAAAGGCATCTCGGACTTAGTCGATTTTTCATAAATTCTAAGAAATTCATATGTTAGGATGCTGCGAGATGAATGGGATGCTGCATGGAGATGAAACTAGATCTTCTACATCTCCCATCTTAATTACAGCATCCCTTCTTAAAGGCATCTCGGACTTAGTCGATTTTTCATAAATTCTAAGAAATTCATATGTAAGGATGCTGGGAGATGAATGGGATGCTGCATGGAGATGAATCTTGATCTTATTCATCTCCCATCTTAATACAGCATCCCTACTTAAAGGCATCTTGGACTTAGTCGATTTTTCATAAATTCTAAGAAAAACATATGTTAGGATGCTGGGAGATGAATGGGATGCTGCATGGAGATGAATCTTGATCTTCTTCATCTCCCATCTTAATACAGCATCCCTACTTAAAGGCATCTTGGACTTAGTCGATTTTTCATAAATTCTAAGAAAAACATATGTTAGGATGCTGGGAGATGAATGGGATGCTGCATGGAGATAAATCTTGATCTTCTTCATCTCCCATCTTAATACAGTATCCCTACTTAAAGGCATCTCGGACTTAGTCGATTTTTCATAAATTCTAAGAAAAACATATGTTAGGATGCTGCGAGATGAATGGGATGCTGCATGGAGATGAATCTAGATCTTCTACATCTCCCATATCAATACAGCATACCTACTTAAAGGCATCTCGGACTTAGTCGATTTTTCATAAATTCTAAGAAAAGCATATGTTAGGATGCTGCGAGATGAATGGGATGCTGCATGGAGATGAATCTTGATCTTCCTCATCTCCCATCTCAATACAGCATCCCTGCTTAAAGGCATCACGGACTTAGTCGATTTTTCATACATTGTAAGAAAAACATATGTTAGGATGCTGCGAGATGAATGGGATGCTGGATGGAGATAAATCTTGATCTTCTTCATCTCCCATCTTAATGCAGCATCCCTTCTTAATGGCATCTCGGACTTAGTCGATTTTTCATAAATTCTAAGAAAAACATATGTTAGGATGCTGCGAGATGAATGGGATGCTGCATGGAGATGAATCTTGATCTTCTTCATCTCCCATCTTAATACAGCATCCCTACTTAAATGCTTCTCGGACTTAGTCGATTTTTCATAAATTCTAAGAAATTCATATGTTAGGATGCTGGGAGATGAATGGGATGCTGCATGGAGATGAATCTTGATCTTCTTCATCTCCCATCTTAATACAGCATCCCTACTTAGAGGCATCTCGGACTTAGTCGATTTTTCATAAATTCTAAGAAAAACATATGTTAGGATGCTGCGAGATAAATGGGATGCTGCATGGAGATGAATCTTGATCTTCATCATCTCCCATCTTAAAACAGCATCCCTTCTTAAAGGCATCTCGGACTTAGTCGATTTTTCATAAATTCCAAGAAAAACATATGTAAGGATGCTAGGAGATGAATGGGATGCTGCATTGAGATGAATCTTGATCTTCTTCATCTCGCATCTTAATACAGCATCCCTACTTAAGAGCATCTCGGACTTAGTCGATTTTTCATAAATTCTAAGAAATTCATATGTTAGGATGCTGCGAGATGAATGAGATGCTGCATGGAGATGAATCTTGATCTTCTTCATCTCCCATCTCAATACAGCATCCCTAGTTAAAGGCATCTCGGACTTAGTCGATTTTTCATAAATTCTAAGAAAAACATATGTAAGGATGCTGCGAGATGAATATGATGCTGCATGGAGATGAATCTTGATCTTCTTCATCTCGCATCTTAATACAGCATCCCTACTTAAGAGCATCTCGGACTTAGTCGATTTTTCATAAATTCTAAGAAATTCATATGTTAGGATTCTGGGAGATGAATGGGATGCTGCATGGAGATAAATCTTGATCTTCTTCATCTCCCATCTTAATACAGCATCCCTACTTAAAGGCATCTCGGACTTAGTCGATTTTTCATAAATACTAAGAAAAACATATGTTAGGATGCTGGGAGATGAATGGGATGCTGCATTGAGATGAATCTTGATCTTCTTCATCTCTAATCGCAATACAGCATCCCTACTTGAAGGCATCTCGGACTGAGTCGATTTTTCATAAATTCTAAGAAAAACATATGTTAGGATGCTGCGAGATGAATGGGATGCTGCATGGAGATGAATCTTGATCTTCTTCATCTCCCATCTTAATACAGCATCCCTACTTGAAGGCATCTCGGACTTAGTCGATTTTTCATAAATTCTAAGAAAAACATATGTTAGGATGCTGGGAGATGAATGGGATGCTGCATGGAGATGAATCTTGATCTCCTACATCTCCCAACTCAATACAGCATCCCTACTTAAAGGCATTTCGGACTTAGTCGATTTTTCATAAATTCTAAGAAAAACATATGTTAGGATGCTGCGAGATGAATGGGATGCTGCATGGAGATGAATCTTGATCTTTTTTTGATCTCCCATCTTAATACAGCATCCCTACTTAAAGGCATCTCGGACTTAGTCGATTTTTCATAAATTCATAGAAATTCATATGTTAGGATGCTGCGAGATGAATGGGATGCTGCATGGAGATGAATCTTGATCTCCTACATCTCCCATCTCAATACAGCATCCCTACTTAGAGGCATCTCGGACTTAGTCGATTTTTCATAAATTCTAAGAAATTCATATGTTAGGATGCTGGGAGATGAATGGGATGCTGCATGGAGATGAATCTGGATCTCCTACATCTCCCATCTCAATACAGCATCCCTACTTAAAGGCATCTCGGACTTAGTCAATTTTTCATAAATTCTAAGAAATTCATATGTTAGGATGCTGGGAGATGAATAAGATGCTGCATGGAGATGAATCTTGATCTCCTACATCTCCCATCTCAATACAGCATCCCTACTTCAAGGCATCTCGGACTTAGTCGATTTTTCATAAATTCATAGAAATTCATATGTTAGGATGCTGCGAGATGAATAGGATGCTGCATGGAGATGAATCTGGATCTCCTACATCTCCCATCTTAATACAGCATCCCTACTTAAAGGCATCTCGGACTTAGTCGATTTTTCATAAATTCTAAGAAATTCATATGTTAGGATGCTGGGAGATAAATGGGATGCTGCATGGAGATGAATCTTGATCTCCTACATCTCTCATCTCAATACAGCATCCCTACTTAAAGGCATCTCGGACTTAGTCGATTTTTCATAAATTCTTAGAAATTCATATGTTTGGATGCTGCGAGATGAATGGGATGCTGCATGGAGATGAATCTTGATCTCCTACATCTCCCATCTTAATACAGCATCCCTACTTAAAGGCATCTCGGACTTAGTCGATTTTTCATAAATTCTTAGAAATTCATATGTTAGGATGCTGCGAGATGAATGGGATGCTGCATGGAGATGAATCTTGATCTCCTACATCTCCCATCTCAATACAGCATCCCTACTTAAAGGCATCTCGGACTTAGTCGATTTTTCATAAATTCATAGAAATTCATATGTTAGGATGCTGGGAGATGAATGGGATGCTGCATGGAGATGAATCTTGATCTCCTTCATCTCCCATCTTAATACAGCATCCCTACTTAAAGGCATCTCGGACTTAGTCGATTTTTCATAAATTCTAAGAAATTCATATGTTAGGATGCTGGGAGATGAATGGGATGCTGCATGGAGATGAATCTGGATCTCCTACATCTCCCATCTCAATACAGCATCCCTACTTAAAGGCATCTCGGACTTAGTCGATTTTTCATAAATTCATAGAAATTCATATGTTAGGATGCTGGGAGATGAATGGGATGCTGCATGGAGATGAATCTTGATCTCCTACATCTCTCATCTCAATACAGCATCCCTACTTAAAGCCATCTCGGACTTAGTCGATTTTTCATAAATTCATAGAAATTCATATGTTAGGATGCTGGGAGATGAATGGGATGCTGCATGGAGATGAATCTTGATCTCCTTCATCTCCCATCTTAATACAGCATCCCTACTTAAAGGCATCTCGGACTTAGTCGATTTTTCATAAATTCATAGAAATTCATATGTTAGGATGCTGGGAGATGAATGGGATGCTGCATGGAGATGAATCTGGATCTCCTACATCTCTCATCTCAATACAGCATCCCTACTTAAAGGCATCTCGGACTTAGTCGATTTTTCATAAATTCTAAGAAATTCATATGTTAGGATGCTGCGAGATGAATGGGATGCTGCATGGAGATGAATCTTGATCTTCTACATCTCCCATCTTAATACAGCATCCCTACGTAAAGGCATCTCGGACTTAGTCGATTTTTCATAACTTCTAAGTAAAACATATGTTAGGATGCTGCGAGATGAATGAGATGCTGCATGGAGATGAATATTGATCTTATTCATCTCCCATCTTATTACAGCATCCCTACTTAAAGGCATCTCGGACTTAGTCGATTTTTAATAAATTCTAAGAAAAACATATGTTTGGATGCTGCGAGATGAATGGGATGCTGCATGGAGATGAATCTTGATCTTCTTCATCTCCCGTCTTAATACAGCATCCCTACTTAAAGGCATCTCGGACTTAGTCGATTTTTCATAAATTCTAAGAAAAACATATGTTAGGATGCTGCGAGTTGAATGGGATGCTGCATTGAGATGAATCTTGATCTTCTTCATCTCCCATCTTAATACAGCATCCCTACTTAAAGGCATCTCGGACTTAGTCGATTTTTCATAAATTCTAAGAAAAACATATGTTAGGATGCTGGGAGATGAATGGGATGCTGCATGGAGATAAATCTAGATCTTCTCCATCTCCCATCTTAATACAGCATCCCTACTTAAAGGCATCTCGGACTTAGTCGATTTTTCATAAATTCATAGAAAAACATATGTTACGATGCTGCGAGATAAATGGGATGCTGCATGGAGATGAATCTTGATCTTCTTCATCTCCTGTCTTAATACAGCCTCCCTACTTAAAGGCATCTCGGACTTAGTCGATTTTTCATAAATTCTAAGAAATTCATATGTAAGGATGCTGCGAGATGAATGGGATGCTGCATGGAGATGAAACTAGATCTTCTACATCTCCCATCTTAATTACAGCATCCCTTCTTAAAGGCATCTCGGACTTAGTCGATTTTTCATAAATTCTAAGAAATTCATATGTAAGGATGCTGGGAGATGAATGGGATGCTGCATGGAGATGGATCTTGATCTTCTTCATCTCCCATCTTAATACAGCATCCCTACGTAAGGGCATCTCGGACTTAGTCTATTTTTCATAAATCCTAAGAAAAACATATGTTAGGATGCTGGGAGATGAATGGGATGCTGCATGGAGATGAATCTTGATCTTCTTCATCTCCCATCTTAATACAGCATCCCTACTTAAAGGCATCTTGGACTTAGTCGATTTTTCATAAATTCTAAGAAAAACATATGTTAGGATGCTGGGAGATGAATGGGATGCTGCATGGAGATAAATCTTGATCTTCTTCATCTCCCATCTTAATACAGTATCCCTACTTAAAGGCATCTCGGACTTAGTCGATTTTTCATAAATTCTAAGAAAAACATATGTTAGGATGCTGCGAGATGAATGGGATGCTGCATGGAGATGAATCTAGATCTTCTACATCTCCCATCTTAATGCAGCATCCCTTCTTAATGGCATCTCGGACTTAGTCGATTTTTCATAAATTCTAAGAAAAACATATGTTAGGATGCTGGGAGATGAATGGGATGCTGCATGGAGATGAATCTTGATCTTCTTCATCTCACATCTTAATACAGCATCCCTACTTAAAGGCATCTCGGACCTAGTCGATTTTTCATAAATTCATAGAAAAACATATGTTAGGATGCTGGGAGATGAATGGGATGCTGCATGGAGATGAATCTTGATCTTCATCATCTCCCATCTTGATACAGCATCCCTACTTAAAGGCATCTCGGACTTAGTCGATTTTTCATAAATTCTAAGAAAAACATATGTTGGGATGCTGCGAGATAAATTGGATGCTGCATGGGGATGAATCTTGATCTTCTACATCTCCCATCTTAATACAGCATCCCTACTTAAAGGCATCTCGGACTTAGTCGATTTTTCATAAATTCTAAGAAAACATATGTTAGGATGCTGGGAGATGAATGGGATGCTGCATGGAGATGAATCTTGATCTCCTACATCTCTCATCTCAATACAGCATCCCTACTTAAAGGCATCTCGGACTTAGTCGATTTTTCATAAATTCTAAGAAAAACATATGTTAGGATGCTGCGAGATGAATGGGATGCTGCATGGAGATGAATCTTGATCTTTTTCATCTCCCATCTTGATACAGCATCCCTACTTAAAGGCATCTGGGACTTAGTCGATTTTTCATAAATTCTAAAAAAAACATATGTTAGGATGCTGCGAGATGAATGGGATGCTGTATGGAGATGAATTTTGATCTTCTTCATCTCCCATCTTTATACAGCATCCCTACTTAAAGGCATCTCGGACTTAGTCGATTTTTCGTAAATTCTAAGAAAAACATATGTTAGGATGCTGGGAGATGAATGGGATGCTGCATGGAGATGAATCTTGATCTTCTCCATCTCCCATCTTAATACAGCATCCCTACTAAAATGCATCTCGGACTTAGTCGATTTTTCATAAATTCTAAGAAAAACATATGTTAGGATGCTGCGAGATGAATGGGATGCTGCATGGAGATGAATCTTGATCTCCTACATCTCCCATCTCAATACAGCATCCCTACTTGAAGGCATCTCGGACTTATTCGATTTTTCATAAATTCATAGAAATTCATATGTTAGGATGCTGGGAGATGAATGGGATGCTGCATGGAGATGAATCTTGATCTCCTACATCTCTCATCTCAATACAGCATCCCTACTTAAAGGCATCTCGGACTTAGTCGATTTTTCATAAATTCTAAGAAAAACATATGTTAGGATGCTGCGAGATGAATGGGATGCTGCATGGAGATGAATCTTGATCTTTTTCATCTCCCATCTTGATACAGCATCCCTACTTAAAGGCATCTGGGACTTAGTCGATTTTTCATAAATTCTAAAAAAAACATATGTTAGGATGCTGCGAGATGAATGGGATGCTGTATGGAGATGAATTTTGATCTTCTTCATCTCCCATCTTTATACAGCATCCCTACTTAAAGGCATCTCGGACTTAGTCGATTTTTCGTAAATTCTAAGAAAAACATATGTTAGGATGCTGGGAGATGAATGGGATGCTGCATGGAGATGAATCTTGATCTTCTCCATCTCCCATCTTAATACAGCATCCCTACTTAAAGGCATCTTGGACTTAGTCGATTTTTCATAAATTCTAAGAAAAACATATGTTAGGATGCTGGGAGATGAATGGGATGCTGCATGGAGATGAATCTTGATCTTCTCCATCTCCCATCTTAATACAGCATCCCTACTTAAAGCCATCTCGGACTTAGTCGATTTTTCATAAATTCATAGAAATTCATATGTTAGGATGCTGGGAGATGAATGGGATGCTGCATGGAGATGAATCTTGATCTCCTACATCTCTCATCTCAATACAGCATCCCTACTTAAAGGCATCTCGGACTTAGTCGATTTTTCATAAATTCTAAGAAAAACATATGTTAGGATGCTGCGAGATGAATGGGATGCTGCATGGAGATGAATCTTGATCTTTTTCATCTCCCATCTTGATACAGCATCCCTACTTAAAGGCATCTGGGACTTAGTCGATTTTTCATAAATTCTAAAAAAAACATATGTTAGGATGCTGCGAGATGAATGGGATGCTGTATGGAGATGAATTTTGATCTTCTTCATCTCCCATCTTTATACAGCATCCCTACTTAAAGGCATCTCGGACTTAGTCGATTTTTCGTAAATTCTAAGAAAAACATATGTTAGGATGCTGCGAGATGAATGGGATGCTGCATGGAGATGAATCTTGATCTTCTTCATCTTCCATCTCAATACAGCATCCCTACTTAAGGGCATCTCGGACTTAGTCGATTTTTCATAAATTCTAATAAAAACATATGTTAGGGTGCTGCGAGATGAATGGGATGCTGCATGGAGATGAATCTTGATCTCTTACATCTCCCATCTTTATACAGCATCCCTACTAAAAGGCATCTCGGACTTAGTCGATTTTTCATAAATTCTAAAAAAAACATATGTTAGGATGCTGCGAGATGAATGGGATGCTGCATGGAGATGAATCTTGATCTTTTTCATCTCCCATCTTGATACAGCATCCCTACTTAAAGGCATCTGGGACTTAGTCGATTTTTCATAAATTCTAAAAAAAACATATGTTAGGATGCTGCGAGATGAATGGGATGCTGCATGGAGATGAATTTTGATCTTCTTCATCTCCCATCTTTATACAGCATCCCTACTTAGAGGCATCTCGGACTTAGTCGATTTTTCATAAATTCTAAGAAAAACATATGTTAGGATGCTGCGAGATGAATGGGATGCTGCATGGAGATGAATCTTGATCTTCTTCATCTTCCATCTCAATACAGCATCCCTACTTAAGGGCATCTCGGACTTAGTCGATTTTTCATAAATTCTAAGAAATTCTTATGTAAGGATGCTGCATGATGAATGGGATGCTGCATGGAGATAAATCTTGACCTTCTTCATCTCCCATCTTAATACAGCATCCCTACTTAAAGGCATCTCGGACTTAGTCGATTTTTCATAAATTCATAGAAATTCATATGTAAAAATGCTGGGAGATGAATGAGATGCTGCATGGAGATGAATCTTGATCTACTTCATCTCCCATCTTAATACAGCATCCCTACTTAAAGCCATCTCGGACTTAGTCGATTTTTCATAAATTCTAAGAAAAACACATGTTAGGATGCTGTAAGATGAATAGGATGCTGCATGGAGATGAATCTTGATCTTCTTCATCTCCAATCTTAATACAGCATCCCTACTTAACGGCATCTCGGACTTAGTCGATTTTTCATAAATTCAAAGGAAAACATAGGTTAGGATGTTGGGAGATAAATTGGATGCTGCATAGAGATGAATCTTGATCTCCTACATCTCTCATCTCAATACAGCATCCCTACTTAAAGCCATCTCGGACTTAGTCGATTTTTCATAAATTCATAGAAATTCATATGTTAGGATGCAGCGAGATGAATGGGATGCTGCATAGAGATGAATCTTGATCTTCTACATCTCCCATCTTAATACAGCATCCCTACTGAAAGGCATCTCGGACTTAGTCGATTTTTCATAAATTCTTAGAAAAACATATGTTAGGATGCTGCGAGATAAATGGGATGCTGCATGGAGATGAATCTTGATCTTCTTCATCTCCCATCTTAGTACAGCATCCCTACTTAAAGGCATCTCGGACTTAGTCGATTTTTCATAGATTCTTAGAAAAACATATGGTAGGATGCTGCGAGATGAATGGGATGCTGCATGGAGATGAATCTTGATCTTCTTCATCTCCCATCTCAATACAGCATCCCTACTTAAAGGCATCTCGGACTTAGTCGATTTTTCATAAATTCTAAGAAAAACATATGTTAGGGTGCTGCGAGATGAATAAGATGCTGCATGGAGATGAATCTTGATCTTCTCCATCTCCCATCTTAATACAGCTTCCCTACTTAAAGGCATCTCGGACTTAGTCGATTTTTCATAAGTTCTAAGAAAAACATATGTTAGGATGCTGCGAGATAAATGAGATGCTGCATGGAGATGAATCTTGATCTTCTTCATCTCCCATCTTAATACAGCATCCCTACTTAAAGGCATCTCGGACTTAGTCGATTTTTCATAAATTCTAAGAAAAACATATGTTAGGATGCTGCGAGATGAATGGGATGCTGCATTGAGATGAATCTTGATCTTCTTCATCTCCCATCTTAATACAGCATCCCTACTTAAAGGCATCTCGGACTTAGTCGATTTTTCATAAATTCTAAGAAAAACATATGTTAGGATGCTGCGAAATGAATGGGATGCCGCATGTAGCTGAATCTTGATCTTCTTCATCTCCCATCTTAATACAGCATCCCTACTTAAAGGCATCTCGGACTTAGTCGATTTTTCATAAATTCTAAGAAAAACATATGTTAGGATGCTGCGAGATGAATGGGATGCTGCATGTAGCTGAATCTTGATCTTCTTCATCTCCCATCTTAATACAGCATCCCTGCTTAAAGGCATCTCGGACTTAGTCGATTTTTCATAAATTCTAAGAAAAACATATGTTAGGATGCTGCGAGATAAATGGGATGCTGCATGGAAATGAATCTTGATCTTCTTCATCTCCCATCTTAATACAGCATCCCTACTTAAAGGCATCTCGGACTTAGTCGATTTTTCATAAATTCTAAGAAAAACATATGTTAGGATGCTGCGAGATGAATGGGATGCTGCATGGAGATGAATCTTGATCTTCTTCATCTCCCATCTTAATACAGCATCCCTACTTAAAGGCATCTCGGACTTAGTCGATTTTTCATAAGTTCTAAGAAAAACATATGTTAGGATGCTGCGAGATAAATGAGATGCTGCATGGAGATGAATCTTGATCTTCTTCATCTCCCATCTTAATACAGCATCCCTACTTAAAGGCATTTCGGACTTAGTTGATTTTTCATAAATTCTAAGAAAAACATATGTTAGGATGCTGCGAGAGGAATGAGATGCTGCATGGAGATGAGTCTTCATCTTCTTCATCTCCCATCTTAATACAGCATCCCTACTTAAAGGCATCTCGGACTTATTCGATTTTTCATAAATTCCAAGAAAAACATATGTTAGGATGCTGCGAGATGAATGGGATGCTGCATGGAGATGAATCTTGATCTTCTTCATCTCCCATCTTAATACAGCATCCCTACTTAAAGGCATCTCGGACTTAGTTGATTTTTCATAAATTCTAAGAAAAACATATGTTAGGATGCTGCGAGATGAATGGGATGCTGCATGGAGATGAATCTTGATCTTCTTCATCTCCCATCTTAATACAGCATCCCTACTTAAAGGCATCTCGGACTTAGTTGATTTTTCATAAATTCTAAGAAAAACATATGTTAGGATGCTGCGAGAGGAATGAGATGCTGCATGGAGATGAGTCTTCATCTTCTTCATCTCCCATCTTAATACAGCATCCCTACTTAAAGGCATCTCGGACTTATTCGATTTTTCATAAATTCCAAGAAAAACATATGTTAGGATGCTGCGAGATAAATGGGATGCTGCATGGAAATGAATCTTGATCTTCTTCATCTCCCATCTTAATACAGCATCCCTACTTAAAGGCATCTCGGACTTATTCGATTTTTCATAAATTCCAAGAAAAACATATGTTAGGATGCTGCGAGATGAATGGGATGCTGCATGTAGCTGAATCTTGATCTTCTTCATCTCCCATCTTAATACAGCATCCCTGCTTAAAGGCATCTCGGACTTAGTCGATTTTTCATAAATTCTAAGAAAAACATATGTTAGGATGCTGCGAGATAAATGGGATGCTGCATGGAAATGAATCTTGATCTTCTTCATCTCCCATCTTAATACAGCATCCCTACTTAAAGGCATCTCGGACTTAGTCGATTTTTCATAAATTCTAAGAAAAACATATGTTAGGATGCTGCGAGATGAATGGGATGCTGCATGGAGATGAATCTTGATCTTCTTCATCTCCCATCTTAATTCAGCATACCTACTTAAAGGCATCTCGGACTTAGTCGATTTTTCATAAGTTCTAAGAAAAACATATGTTAGGATGCTGCGAGATAAATGAGATGCTGCATGGAGATGAATCTTGATCTTCTTCATCTCCCATCTTAATACAGCATCCCTACTTAAAGGCATCTCGGACTTAGTCGATTTTTCATAAATTCTAAGAAAAACATATGTTAGGATGCTGCGAGATGAATGGGATGCTGCATGGAGATGAATCTTGATCTCTTACATCTCCCATCTTTATACAGCATCCCTACTAAAAGGCATCTCGGACTTAGTCGATTTTTCATAAATTCTAAAAAAAACATATGTTAGGATGCTGCGAGATGAATGGGATGCTGCATGGAGATGAATCTTGATCTTTTTCATCTCCCATCTTGATACAGCATCCCTACTTAAAGGCATCTGGGACTTAGTCGATTTTTCATAAATTCTAAAAAAAACATATGTTAGGATGCTGCGAGATGAATGGGATGCTGCATGGAGATGAATTTTGATCTTCTTCATCTCCCATCTTTATACAGCATCCCTACTTAGAGGCATCTCGGACTTAGTCGATTTTTCATAAATTCTAAGAAAAACATATGTTAGGATGCTGCGAGATGAATGGGATGCTGCATGGAGATGAATCTTGATCTTCTTCATCTTCCATCTCAATACAGCATCCCTACTTAAGGGCATCTCGGACTTAGTCGATTTTTCATAAATTCTAAGAAATTCTTATGTAAGGATGCTGCATGATGAATGGGATGCTGCATGGAGATAAATCTTGACCTTCTTCATCTCCCATCTTAATACAGCATCCCTACTTAAAGGCATCTCGGACTTAGTCGATTTTTCATAAATTCATAGAAATTCATATGTAAAAATGCTGGGAGATGAATGGGATGCTGCATGGAGATGAATCTTGATCTTCTCCATCTCCCATCTTAATACAGCATCCCTACTTAAAGCCATCTCGGACTTAGTCGATTTTTCATAAATTCTAAGAAAAACACATGTTAGGATGCTGTAAGATGAATAGGATGCTGCATGGAGATGAATCTTGATCTTCTTCATCTCCAATCTTAATACAGCATCCCTACTTAATGGCATCTCGGACTTAGTCGATTTTTCATAAATTCAAAGGAAAACATAGGTTAGGATGTTGGGAGATAAATTGGATGCTGCATAGAGATGAATCTTGATCTCCTACATCTCTCATCTCAATACAGCATCCCTACTTAAAGCCATCTCGGACTTAGTCGATTTTTCATAAATTCATAGAAATTCATATGTTAGGATGCAGCGAGATGAATGGGATGCTGCATAGAGATGAATCTTGATCTTCTACATCTCCCATCTTAATACAGCATCCCTACTGAAAGGCATCTCGGACTTAGTCGATTTTTCATAAATTCTTAGAAAAACATATGTTAGGATGCTGCGAGATAAATGGGATGCTGCATGGAGATGAATCTTGATCTTCTTCATCTCCCATCTTAGTACAGCATCCCTACTTAAAGGCATCTCGGACTTAGTCGATTTTTCATAGATTCTTAGAAAAACATATGGTAGGATGCTGCGAGATGAATGGGATGCTGCATGGAGATGAATCTTGATCTTCTTCATCTCCCGTCTTAATACAGCATAACTACTTAAAGGCATCTCGGACTTAGTCGATTTTTCATAAATTCTAAGAAAAACCTATGTTAGGATGCTGGGAGATGTATGGGATGCTGCATTGAGATGAATCTTGATCTTCTTCATCTCCCATCTTAATACAGCATCCCTACTTAAAGGCATCTCGGACTTAGTCGATTTTTCATAAATTCTAAGAAAAACATATGTTAGGATGCTGCGAAATGAATGGGATGCCGCATGTAGCTGAATCTTGATCTTCTTCATCTCCCATCTTAATACAGCATCCCTACTTAAAGGCATCTCGGACTTAGTCGATTTTTCATAAATTCTAAGAAAAACATATGCTAGGATGCTGCGAGATGAATGGGATGCTGCATGTAGCTGAATCTTGATCTTCTTCATCTCCCATCTTAATACAGCATCCCTGCTTAAAGGCATCTCGGACTTAGTCGATTTTTCATAAATTCTAAGAAAAACATATGTTAGGATGCTGCGAGATAAATGGGATGCTGCATGGAAATGAATCTTGATCTTCTTCATCTCCCATCTTAATACAGCATCCCTACTTAAAGGCATCTCGGACTTAGTCGATTTTTCATAAATTCTAAGAAAAACATATGTTAGGATGCTGCGAGATAAATGGGATGCTGCATGGAGATGAATCTTGATCTTCTTCATCTCCCATCTTAATACAGCATCCCTACTTAAAGGCATCTCGGACTTAGTCGATTTTTCATAAGTTCTAAGAAAAACATATGTTAGGATGCTGCGAGATAAATGGGATGCTGCATGGAGATAAATCTAGATCTTCACCATCTCCCATCTTAATACAGCATCCCTACTTAAAGGCATCTCGGACTTAGTCGATTTTTCATAAATTCATAGAAAAACATATGTTACGATGCTGCGAGATGAATGGGATGCTGCATGGAGATGAATCTTGATCTTCTTCATCTCCTGTCTTAATACAGCCTCCCTACTTAAAGGCATCTCGGACTTAGTCGATTTTTCATAAATTCTAAGAAATTCATATGTTAGGATGCTGCGAGATGAATGGGATGCTGCATGGAGATGAAACTAGATCTTCTACATCTCCCATCTTAATTACAGCATCCCTTCTTAAAGGCATCTCGGACTTAGTCGATTTTTCATAAATTCTAAGAAATTCATATGTAAGGATGCTGGGAGATGAATGGGATGCTGCATGGAGATGAATCTTGATCTTATTCATCTCCCATCTTAATACAGCATCCCTACTTAAAGGCATCTTGGACTTAGTCGATTTTTCATAAATTCTAAGAAAAACATATGTTAGGATGCTGGGAGATGAATGGGATGCTGCATGGAGATGAATCTTGATCTTCTTCATCTCCCATCTTAATACAGCATCCCTACTTAAAGGCATCTTGGACTTAGTCGATTTTTCATAAATTCTAAGAAAAACATATGTTAGGATGCTGGGAGATGAATGGGATGCTGCATGGAGATAAATCTTGATCTTCTTCATCTCCCATCTTAATACAGTATCCCTACTTAAAGGCATCTCGGACTTAGTCGATTTTTCATAAATTCTAAGAAAAACATATGTTAGGATGCTGCGAGATGAATGGGATGCTGCATGGAGATGAATCTAGATCTTCTACATCTCCCATATCAATACAGCATACCTACTTAAAGGCATCTCGGACTTAGTCGATTTTTCATAAATTCTAAGAAAAGCATATGTTAGGATGCTGCGAGATGAATGGGATGCTGCATGGAGATGAATCTTGATCTTCCTCATCTCCCATCTCAATACAGCATCCCTGCTTAAAGGCATCACGGACTTAGTCGATTTTTCATACATTGTAAGAAAAACATATGTTAGGATGCTGCGAGATGAATGGGATGCTGGATGGAGATAAATCTTGATCTTCTTCATCTCCCATCTTAATGCAGCATCCCTTCTTAATGGCATCTCGGACTTAGTCGATTTTTCATAAATTCTAAGAAAAACATATGTTAGGATGCTGCGAGATGAATGGGATGCTGCATGGAGATAAATCTTGATCTTCTTCATCTCCCATCTTAATACAGCATCCCTACTTAAATGCTTCTCGGACTTAGTCGATTTTTCATAAATTCTAAGAAATTCATATGTTAGGATGCTGGGAGATGAATGGGATGCTGCATGGAGATGAATCTTGATCTTCTTCATCTCCCATCTTAATACAGCATCCCTACTTAGAGGCATCTCGGACTTAGTCGATTTTTCATAAATTCTAAGAAAAACATATGTTAGGATGCTGCGAGATAAATGGGATGCTGCATGGAGATGAATCTTGATCTTCATCATCTCCCATCTTAAAACAGCATCCCTTCTTAAAGGCATCTCGGACTTAGTCGATTTTTCATAAATTCCAAGAAAAACATATGTAAGGATGCTAGGAGATGAATGGGATGCTGCATTGAGATGAATCTTGATCTTCTTCATCTCGCATCTTAATACAGCATCCCTACTTAAGAGCATCTCGGACTTAGTCGATTTTTCATAAATTCTAAGAAATTCATATGTTAGGATGCTGCGAGATGAATGAGATGCTGCATGGAGATGAATCTTGATCTTCTTCATCTCCCATCTCAATACAGCATCCCTAGTTAAAGGCATCTCGGACTTAGTCGATTTTTCATAAATTCTAAGAAAAACATATGTAAGGATGCTGCGAGATGAATATGATGCTGCATGGAGATGAATCTTGATCTTCTTCATCTCGCATCTTAATACAGCATCCCTACTTAAGAGCATCTCGGACTTAGTCGATTTTTCATAAATTCTAAGAAATTCATATGTTAGGATTCTGGGAGATGAATGGGATGCTGCATGGAGATAAATCTTGATCTTCTTCATCTCCCATCTTAATACAGCATCCCTACTTAAAGGCATCTCGGACTTAGTCGATTTTTCATAAATACTAAGAAAAACATATGTTAGGATGCTGGGAGATGAATGGGATGCTGCATTGAGATGAATCTTGATCTTCTTCATCTCTAATCGCAATACAGCATCCCTACTTGAAGGCATCTCGGACTGAGTCGATTTTTCATAAATTCTAAGAAAAACATATGTTAGGATGCTGCGAGATGAATGGGATGCTGCATGGAGATGAATCTTGATCTTCTTCATCTCCCATCTTAATACAGCATCCCTACTTGAAGGCATCTCGGACTTAGTCGATTTTTCATAAATTCTAAGAAAAACATATGTTAGGATGCTGGGAGATGAATGGGATGCTGCATGGAGATGAATCTTGATCTCCTACATCTCCCAACTCAATACAGCATCCCTACTTAAAGGCATTTCGGACTTAGTCGATTTTTCATAAATTCTAAGAAAATTATATGTTAGGATGCTGCGAGATGAATGGGATGCTGCATGGAGATGAATCTTGATCTTTTTTTGATCTCCCATCTTAATACAGCATCCCTACTTAAAGGCATCTCGGACTTAGTCGATTTTTCATAAATTCATAGAAATTCATATGTTAGGATGCTGCGAGATGAATGGGATGCTGCATGGAGATGAATCTTGATCTCCTACATCTCCCATCTCAATACAGCATCCCTACTTAGAGGCATCTCGGACTTAGTCGATTTTTCATAAATTCTAAGAAATTCATATGTTAGGATGCTGGGAGATGAATGGGATGCTGCATGGAGATGAATCTGGATCTCCTACATCTCCCATCTCAATACAGCATCCCTACTTAAAGGCATCTCGGACTTAGTCGATTTTTCATAAATTCTAAGAAATTCATATGTTAGGATGCTGGGAGATGAATAAGATGCTGCATGGAGATGAATCTTGATCTCCTACATCTCCCATCTCAATACAGCATCCCTACTTCAAGGCATCTCGGACTTAGTCGATTTTTCATAAATTCATAGAAATTCATATGTTAGGATGCTGCGAGATGAATAGGATGCTGCATGGAGATGAATCTGGATCTCCTACATCTCCCATCTTAATACAGCATCCCTACTTAAAGGCATCTCGGACTTAGTCGATTTTTCATAAATTCTAAGAAATTCATATGTTAGGATGCTGGGAGATAAATGGGATGCTGCATGGAGATGAATCTTGATCTCCTACATCTCTCATCTCAATACAGCATCCCTACTTAAAGGCATCTCGGACTTAGTCGATTTTTCATAAATTCTTAGAAATTCATATGTTTGGATGCTGCGAGATGAATGGGATGCTGCATGGAGATGAATCTTGATCTCCTACATCTCCCATCTTAATACAGCATCCCTACTTAAAGGCATCTCGGACTTAGTCGATTTTTCATAAATTCTTAGAAATTCATATGTTAGGATGCTGCGAGATGAATGGGATGCTGCATGGAGATGAATCTTGATCTCCTACATCTCCCATCTCAATACAGCATCCCTACTTAAAGGCATCTCGGACTTAGTCGATTTTTCATAAATTCATAGAAATTCATATGTTAGGATGCTGGGAGATGAATGGGATGCTGCATGGAGATGAATCTTGATCTCCTTCATCTCCCATCTTAATACAGCATCCCTACTTAAAGGCATCTCGGACTTAGTCGATTTTTCATAAATTCTAAGAAATTCATATGTTAGGATGCTGGGAGATGAATGGGATGCTGCATGGAGATGAATCTGGATCTCCTACATCTCCCATCTCAATACAGCATCCCTACTTAAAGGCATCTCGGACTTAGTCGATTTTTCATAAATTCATAGAAATTCATATGTTAGGATGCTGGGAGATGAATGGGATGCTGCATGGAGATGAATCTTGATCTCCTACATCTCTCATCTCAATACAGCATCCCTACTTAAAGCCATCTCGGACTTAGTCGATTTTTCATAAATTCATAGAAATTCATATGTTAGGATGCTGGGAGATGAATGGGATGCTGCATGGAGATGAATCTTGATCTCCTACATCTCCCATCTTAATACAGCATCCCTACTTAAAGGCATCTCGGACTTAGTCGATTTTTCATAAATTCATAGAAATTCATATGTTAGGATGCTGGGAGATGAATGGGATGCTGCATGGAGATGAATCTGGATCTCCTACATCTCTCATCTCAATACAGCATCCCTACTTAAAGGCATCTCGGACTTAGTCGATTTTTCATAAATTCTAAGAAATTCATATGTTAGGATGCTGCGAGATGAATGGGATGCTGCATGGAGATGAATCTTGATCTTCTACATCTCCCATCTTAATACAGCATCCCTACGTAAAGGCATCTCGGACTTAGTCGATTTTTCATAACTTCTAAGTAAAACATATGTTAGGATGCTGCGAGATGAATGAGATGCTGCATGGAGATGAATATTGATCTTATTCATCTCCCATCTTATTACAGCATCCCTACTTAAAGGCATCTCGGACTTAGTCGATTTTTAATAAATTCTAAGAAAAACATATGTTTGGATGCTGCGAGATGAATGGGATGCTGCATGGAGATGAATCTTGATCTTCTTCATCTCCCGTCTTAATACAGCATCCCTACTTAAAGGCATCTCGGACTTAGTCGATTTTTCATAAATTCTAAGAAAAACATATGTTAGGATGCTGCGAGTTGAATGGGATGCTGCATTGAGATGAATCTTGATCTTCTTCATCTCCCATCTTAATACAGCATCCCTACTTAAAGGCATCTCGGACTTAGTCGATTTTTCATAAATTCTAAGAAAAACATATGTTAGGATGCTGGGAGATGAATGGGATGCTGCATGGAGATAAATCTAGATCTTCTCCATCTCCCATCTTAATACAGCATCCCTACTTAAAGGCATCTCGGACTTAGTCGATTTTTCATAAATTCATAGAAAAACATATGTTACGATGCTGCGAGATAAATGGGATGCTGCATGGAGATGAATCTTGATCTTCTTCATCTCCTGTCTTAATACAGCCTCCCTACTTAAAGGCATCTCGGACTTAGTCGATTTTTCATAAATTCTAAGAAATTCATATGTAAGGATGCTGCGAGATGAATGGGATGCTGCATGGAGATGAAACTAGATCTTCTACATCTCCCATCTTAATTACAGCATCCCTTCTTAAAGGCATCTCGGACTTAGTCGATTTTTCATAAATTCTAAGAAATTCATATGTAAGGATGCTGGGAGATGAATGGGATGCTGCATGGAGATGAATCTTGATCTTCTTCATCTCCCATCTTAATACAGCATCCCTACTTAAAGGCATCTTGGACTTAGTCGATTTTTCATAAATTCTAAGAAAAACATATGTTAGGATGCTGGGAGATGAATGGGATGCTG
The DNA here is from genome assembly GCF_943734705.1 of Anopheles coustani. Classification (NCBI taxonomy): domain Eukaryota; kingdom Metazoa; phylum Arthropoda; class Insecta; order Diptera; family Culicidae; genus Anopheles; species Anopheles coustani. The sequence continues at coordinate 64,811 of NW_026525131.1, read as the reverse complement.
CATGGAGATGAATCTTGATCTTCTTCATCTCCCATCTTAATACAGCATCCCTACTTAAAGGCATCTTGGACTTAGTCGATTTTTCATAAATTCTAAGAAAAACATATGTTAGGATGCTGGGAGATGAATGGGATGCTGCATGGAGATAAATCTTGATCTTCTTCATCTCCCATCTTAATACAGTATCCCTACTTAAAGGCATCTCGGACTTAGTCGATTTTTCATAAATTCTAAGAAAAACATATGTTAGGATGCTGCGAGATGAATGGGATGCTGCATGGAGATGAATCTAGATCTTCTACATCTCCCATCTTAATGCAGCATCCCTTCTTAATGGCATCTCGGACTTAGTCGATTTTTCATAAATTCTAAGAAAAACATATGTTAGGATGCTGGGAGATGAATGGGATGCTGCATGGAGATGAATCTTGATCTTCTTCATCTCACATCTTAATACAGCATCCCTACTTAAAGGCATCTCGGACCTAGTCGATTTTTCATAAATTCATAGAAAAACATATGTTAGGATGCTGGGAGATGAATGGGATGCTGCATGGAGATGAATCTTGATCTTCATCATCTCCCATCTTGATACAGCATCCCTACTTAAAGGCATCTCGGACTTAGTCGATTTTTCATAAATTCTAAGAAAAACATATGTTGGGATGCTGCGAGATAAATTGGATGCTGCATGGGGATGAATCTTGATCTTCTACATCTCCCATCTTAATACAGCATCCCTACTTAAAGGCATCTCGGACTTAGTCGATTTTTCATAAATTCTAAGAAAACATATGTTAGGATGCTGCGAGATGAATGGGATGCTGCATGGAGATAAATCTTGATCTTCTACATCTCCCATCTTAAAACAGCATCCCTTCTTAAAGGCATCTCGGACTTAGTCGATTTTTCATAAATTCCAAGAAAAACATATGTAAGGATGCTAGGAGATGAATGGGATGCTGCATTGAGATGAATCTTGATCTTCTTCATCTCGCATCTTAATACAGCATCCCTACTTAAGAGCATCTCGGACTTAGTCGATTTTTCATAAATTCTAAGAAATTCATATGTTAGGATGCTGCGAGATGAATGGGATGCTGCATTGAGATGAATCTTGATCTTCTTCATCTAGCATCTTAATACAGCATCCCTACTTAAGAGCATCTCGGACTTAGTCGATTTTTCATAAATTCTAAGAAATTCATATGTTAGGATGCTGCGAGATGAATGAGATGCTGCATGGAGATGAATCTTGGTCTTCTTCATCTCCCATCTCAATACAGCATCCCTAGTTAAAGGCATCTCGGACTTAGTCGATTTTTCATAAATTCTAAGAAAAACATATGTAAGGATGCTGCGAGATGAATATGATGCTGCATGGAGATGAATCTTGATCTTCTTCATCTCGCATCTTAATACAGCATCCCTACTTAAGAGCATCTCGGACTTAGTCGATTTTTCATAAATTCTAAGAAATTCATATGTTAGGATTCTGGGAGATGAATGGGATGCTGCATGGAGATAAATCTTGATCTTCTTCATCTCCCATCTTAATACAGCATCCCTACTTAAAGGCATCTCGGACTTAGTCGATTTTTCATAAATACTAAGAAAAACATATGTTAGGATGCTGGGAGATGAATGGGATGCTGCATTGAGATGAATCTTGATCTTCTTCATCTCCCATCTTAATACAGTATCCCTACTTAAAGGCATCTCGGACTTAGTCGATTTTTCATAAATTCTAAGAAAAACATATGTTAGGATGCTGCGAGATGAATGGGATGCTGCATGGAGATGAATCTTGATCTTCTTTATCTCCCATCTTAATACAGCATCCCTACTTAAAGGCATCTCGGACTTAGTCGATTTTTCATAAATTCATAGAAATTCATATGTTAGGATGCTGCGAGATGAATGGGATGCTGCATGGAGATGAATCTTGATCTACTCCATCTCCCATCTTAATACAGCATCCCTACTTAAATGCATCTCGGACTTAGTCGATTTTTCATAAATTCTAAGAAAAACATATGTTAGGATGCTGCGAGATGAATGGGATGCTGCATGGAGATGAATCTTGATCTTCTTCATCTCTCATATTAATACAGCATCCCTACTTAAAGGCATCTCGGACTTAGTCGATTTTTCATATATTCTAAGAAATTCATATGTTAGAATGCTGCGAGATGAATGGGATGCTGCATGGAGATGAATCTTGATCTTCTTCATCTCCCGTCTTAATACAGCATCCCTTCTTAAAGGCATCTCGGACTTAGTCGATTTTTCATAAATTCTAAGAAATTCATATATTAGGATGCTGCGAGATGAATGGGATGCTGCATGGAGATGAATCTTGATCTTCTTCATCTCCCATCTTAATTCAGCATCCCTACTTAAAGGCATCTCGGACTTAGTCGATTTTTCATGAATTCATAGAAATTCATATGTTAGGAAGCTGCGAGATGAATGAGATGCTGCATGGAGATGAATCTTGATCTTATTCATCTCCCATCTTATTACAGCATCCCTACTTAAAGGCATCTCGGACTTAGTCGATTTTTCATAAATTCTAAGAAATTCATATATTAGGATGCTGCGAGATGAATGGGATGCTGCATGGAGATGAATCTTGATCTTCTTCATCTCCCATCTTAATTCAGCATCCCTACTTAAAGGCATCTCGGACTAAGTCGATTTTTCATTAATTCTAAGAAATTCATATGTTAGGATGCTGCGAGATGAATGGGATGCTGCATGGAGATGAATCTTGATCTTCATCATCTCCCATCTTAATACAGCATCCCTACTTAAAGGCATCTCGGACTTAGTCGATTTTTCATAAATTCTAAGAAAAACATATGTTAGGGTGCTGCGAGATGAATGGGATGCTGCATGGAGATGAATCTTGATTTTCCTCATCTCCCATCTTAATACAGCATCCCTACTTAAAGGCATCTCGGACTTAGTCGATTTTTCATAAATTCTAAGAAAAACATATGTAAGGATGCTGCGAGATGAATATGATGCTGCATGGAGATGAATCTTGATCTTCTTCATCTCCCATCTTAATACAGCATCCCTACTTAAAGGCATCTCGGACTTAGTCGATTTTTCATAAATTCTAAGAAAAACATATGTTAGGATGCTGCGAGATGAATGGGATGCTGCATGGAGATGAATCTTGATTTTCCTCATCTCCCATCTTAATACAGCATCCCTACTTAAAGGCATCTCGGACTTAGTCGATTTTTCATAAATTCTAAGAAATTCATATGTTAGGATGCTGGGAGATGAACGGGATGCTGCATGGAGATGAATCTTGATCTTCTTCATCTCCCATCTTAATACAGCATCCCTACTTAAAGGCATCTCGGACTTAGTCGATTTTTCATAAATTCTAAGAAATTCATATGTTAGGATGCTGCGAGATGAATGGGATGCTGCATGGAGATGAATCTTGATCTTCTTCATCTCCCATCTTAATTCAGCATCCCTACTTAAAGGCATCTCGGACTTAGTAGATTTTTCATAAATTCTAAGGAAAACATATGTAAGGATGCTGTGAGATGAATGAGATGCTGCATGGAGATGAATATTGATCTTATTCATCTCCCATCTTATTACAGCATCCCTACTTAAAGGCATCTTGGACTTAGTCGATTTTTCATAAATTCTAAGAAAAACATATGTTAGGATGCTGGGAGATGAATGGGATGCTGCATGGAGATGAATCTTGATCTTCTTCATCTCCCATCTTAATACAGCATCCCTACTTAAAGGCATCTCGGACTTAGTCGATTTTTCATAAATTCTAAGAAATTCATATGTTAGGATGCTGGGAGATGAATGGGATGCTGCATGGAGATGAATCTTGATCTTCTTCATCTCCCATCTTAATACAGCATCCCTACTTAAAGGCATCTCGGACTTAGTCGATTTTTCATAAATTCTAAGAAATTCATATGTTAGGATGCTGCGAGATGAATGGGATGCTGCATGGAGATGAATCTTGATCTTCTTCATCTCCCATCTTAATACAGCATCCCTACTTAAAGGCATCTCGGACTTAGTCGATTTTTCATAAATTCTAAGAAATTCATATGTTAGGATGCTGCGAGATGAATGGGATGCTGCATGGAGATGAATCTTGATCTTCTTCATCTCCCATCTTAATACAGCATCCCTACTTAAAGGCATCTCGGACTTAGTCGATTTTTCATAAATTCTAAGAAAAACATATGTTAGGATGCTGGGAGATGAATGGGATGCTGCATGGAGATAAATCTAGATCTTCACCATCTCCCATCTTAATACAGCATCCCTACTTAAAGGCATCTCGGACTTAGTCGATTTTTCATAAATTCATAGAAAAACATATGTTACGATGCTGCGAGATGAATGGGATGCTGCATGGAGATGAATCTTGATCTTCTTCATCTCCTGTCTTAATACAGCCTCCCTACTTAAAGGCATCTCGGACTTAGTCGATTTTTCATAAATTCTAAGAAATTCATATGTTAGGATGCTGCGAGATGAATGGGATGCTGCATGGAGATGAAACTAGATCTTCTACATCTCCCATCTTAATTACAGCATCCCTTCTTAAAGGCATCTCGGACTTAGTCGATTTTTCATAAATTCTAAGAAATTCATATGTTAGGATGCTGGGAGATGAATGGGATGCTGCATGGAGATGAATCTTGATCTTCTTCATCTCCCATCTTAATACAGCATCCCTACTTAAAGGCATCTCGGACTTAGTCGATTTTTCATAAGTTCTAAGAAAAACATATGTTAGGATGCTGCGAGATAAATGAGATGCTGCATGGAGATGAATCTTGATCTTCTTCATCTCCCATCTTAATACAGCATCCCTACTTAAAGGCATTTCGGACTTAGTTGATTTTTCATAAATTCTAAGAAAAACATATGTTAGGATGCTGCGAGAGGAATGAGATGCTGCATGGAGATGAGTCTTCATCTTCTTCATCTCCCATCTTAATACAGCATCCCTACTTAAAGGCATCTCGGACTTATTCGATTTTTCATAAATTCCAAGAAAAACATATGTTAGGATGCTGCGAGATGAATGGGATGCTGCATGGAGATGAATCTTGATCTTCTTCATCTCCCATCTTAATACAGCATCCCTACTTAAAGGCATCTCGGACTTAGTCGATTTTTCATAAATTCTAAGAAAAACATATGTTAGGATGCTGCGAGATGAATGGGATGCTGCATGGAGATGAATCTTGATCTTCTTCATCTCCCATCTTAATACAGCATCCCTACTTAAAGGCATCTCGGACTTAGTTGATTTTTCATAAATTCTAAGAAAAACATATGTTAGGATGCTGCGAGAGGAATGAGATGCTGCATGGAGATGAGTCTTCATCTTCTTCATCTCCCATCTTAATACAGCATCCCTACTTAAAGGCATCTCGGACTTATTCGATTTTTCATAAATTCCAAGAAAAACATATGTTAGGATGCTGCGAGATAAATGGGATGCTGCATGGAAATGAATCTTGATCTTCTTCATCTCCCATCTTAATACAGCATCCCTACTTAAAGGCATCTCGGACTTATTCGATTTTTCATAAATTCCAAGAAAAACATATGTTAGGATGCTGCGAGATGAATGGGATGCTGCATGTAGCTGAATCTTGATCTTCTTCATCTCCCATCTTAATACAGCATCCCTGCTTAAAGGCATCTCGGACTTAGTCGATTTTTCATAAATTCTAAGAAAAACATATGTTAGGATGCTGCGAGATAAATGGGATGCTGCATGGAAATGAATCTTGATCTTCTTCATCTCCCATCTTAATACAGCATCCCTACTTAAAGGCATCTCGGACTTAGTCGATTTTTCATAAATTCTAAGAAAAACATATGTTAGGATGCTGCGAGATGAATGGGATGCTGCATGGAGATGAATCTTGATCTTCTTCATCTCCCATCTTAATACAGCATCCCTACTTAAAGGCATCTCGGACTTAGTCGATTTTTCATAAGTTCTAAGAAAAACATATGTTAGGATGCTGCGAGATAAATGAGATGCTGCATGGAGATGAATCTTGATCTTCTTCATCTCCCATCTTAATACAGCATCCCTACTTAAAGGCATCTCGGACTTAGTCGATTTTTCATAAATTCTAAGAAAAACATATGTTAGGATGCTGCGAGATGAATGGGATGCTGCATGGAGATGAATCTTGATCTCTTACATCTCCCATCTTTATACAGCATCCCTACTAAAAGGCATCTCGGACTTAGTCGATTTTTCATAAATTCTAAAAAAAACATATGTTAGGATGCTGCGAGATGAATGGGATGCTGCATGGAGATGAATCTTGATCTTTTTCATCTCCCATCTTGATACAGCATCCCTACTTAAAGGCATCTGGGACTTAGTCGATTTTTCATAAATTCTAAAAAAAACATATGTTAGGATGCTGCGAGATGAATGGGATGCTGCATGGAGATGAATTTTGATCTTCTTCATCTCCCATCTTTATACAGCATCCCTACTTAGAGGCATCTCGGACTTAGTCGATTTTTCATAAATTCTAAGAAAAACATATGTTAGGATGCTGCGAGATGAATGGGATGCTGCATGGAGATGAATCTTGATCTTCTTCATCTTCCATCTCAATACAGCATCCCTACTTAAGGGCATCTCGGACTTAGTCGATTTTTCATAAATTCTAAGAAATTCTTATGTAAGGATGCTGCATGATGAATGGGATGCTGCATGGAGATAAATCTTGACCTTCTTCATCTCCCATCTTAATACAGCATCCCTACTTAAAGGCATCTCGGACTTAGTCGATTTTTCATAACTTCTAAGTAAAACATATGTTAGGATGCTGCGAGATGAATGAGATGCTGCATGGAGATGAATATTGATCTTATTCATCTCCCATCTTATTACAGCATCCCTACTTAAAGGCATCTCGGACTTAGTCGATTTTTAATAAATTCTAAGAAAAACATATGTTTGGATGCTGCGAGATGAATGGGATGCTGCATGGAGATGAATCTTGATCTTCTTCATCTCCCGTCTTAATACAGCATCCCTACTTAAAGGCATCTCGGACTTAGTCGATTTTTCATAAATTCTAAGAAAAACATATGTAAGAATGCTGCGAGATGAATGGGATGCTGCATGGAGATGAATCTTGATCTTCTCCATCTCCCATCTCAATACAGCATCCCTACTTAAAGGCATCTCGGACTTAGTCGATTTTTCATAAATTCTAAGAAAAACATATGTAAGGATGCTGCGAGATGAATGGGATGCTGCATGGAGATGAATCTTGATCTTCTTCATCTCCCATCTTAATACAGCATCCCTACTTAAAGGCATCTCGGACTTAGTCGATTTTTTATAAATTCCAAGAAAAACATATGTTAGGATGCTGCGAGATGAATGGGATGCTGCATGGAGATGAATCTTGATCTTCTTCATCTCCCATCTTAATACAGCATCCCTACTTAAAGGCATCTCGGACTTAGTCGATTTTTCATAAATTCTAAGAAAAACATATGTAAGGATGCTGCGAGATGAATGGGATGCTGCATGGAGATGAATCTTGATCTTCTTCATCTCCCGTCTCAATACAGCATCCCTGCCTAAAGGCATCTCGGACTTAGTCGATTTTTCATAAATTCTTAGAAAAACATATGTTAGGATGCTGCGAGATGAATGGGATGCTGCATGGAGATGAATCTTGATCTTCTTCATCTCCCATCTGAATACAGCATCCCTACTTAAATGCATCTCGGACTTAGTCAATTTTTCATAAATTCTTAGAAAAACATATGTTAGGATGCTGCGAGATGAATGGGATGCTGCATGGAGATGAATCTTGATCTTCTACATCTCCCGTCTCAATACAGCATCCCTGCCTAAAGCCATCTCGGACTTAGTCGATTTTTCATAAATTCTAAGAAAAACATATGTTTGGATGCAGCGAGATGAATGGGATTCTGCATGGAGATGAATCTTGATCTTCTTCATCTCCCATCTCAATACAGCATCCCTACTTGAAGGCATCTCGGACTTAGTCGATTTTTCATAAATTCTAAGAAAAACATATGTTAGGATGCTGCGAGATGAATGGGATGCTGCATGGAGATGAATCTTCATCTCCTACATCTCCCATCTCAATACAGCATCCCTACTTGAAAGCATCTCGGACTAAGTCGATTTTTCATAAATTCTAAGAAATTCATATGTTAGGATGATGCGAGATGAATGGGATGCTGCATGGAGATGGATCTTGATCTTCTTCATCTCCCATCTCAATACAGCATCCCTACTTAAAGGCATCTCGGACTTAGTCGATTTTTCATAAATTCTAGGAAAAACATATGTTAGGATGCTGCGAGATGAATGGGATGCTGCATGGAGATGAATCTTGATCTCCTTCATCTCCCATCTCAATACAGCATCCCTACTTAAAGGCATCTCGGACTTAGTCGATTTTTCATAAATTCATAGAAATTCATATGTTAGGATGCTGCGAGATGAATGAGATGCTGCATGGAGATGAATCTTGATCTCCTACATCTCCCATCTTAATACAGCATCCCTACTTAAAGGCATCTCGGACTTAGTCGATTTTTCATAAATTCATAGAAATTCATATGTTAGGATGCTGGGAGATGAATGGGATGCTGCGTAGAGATGAATCTTGATCTCCTACATCTCCCATCTCAATACAGCATCCCTACCTAAAGGCATCTCGGACTTAGTCGATTTTTCATAAATTCTAAGAAATTCATATGTTAGGATGCTGCGAGATGAATGGGATGCTGCATGGAGATGAACGTTGATCTCCTACATCTCCCATCTCAATACAGCATCCCTACTTAAAGGCATTTCGGACTTAGTCGATTTTTCATAAATTCATAGAAATTCATATGTTAGGATGCTGCGAGATGAATGGGATGCTGCATGGAGATGAATCTTGATCTTCTTCATCTCCCATCTTAATACAGCATCCCTACTTAAAGGCATCTCGGACTTAGTCGATTTTTCATAAATTCTAAGAAAAACATATGTTAGGATGCTGGGAGATGAATGGGATGCTGCATGGAGATAAATCTAGATCTTCTCCATCTCCCATCTTAATACAGCATCCCTACTTAAAGGCATCTCGGACTTAGTCGATTTTTCATAAATTCTAAGAAAAACATATGTTAGGATGCTGGGAGATGAATGGGATGCTGCATGGAGATGAATCTTGATCTTCTTCATCTCCCATCTTAATACAGCATCCCTACTTAAAGGCATCTTGGACTCAGTCGATTTTTTCCAATGGCCGTACCTAATAAGTCCTCAACCAACCCCAAGTACCCGGAGGTACCCAGAGTGTTGGATCCGCCAACCCGTCCCGGCACTCTAAGTCCTTGCGAACCCAAAGTGTTTGCCCGGTTGGGCCATTAGATCACAACGCTTGCTAACCATGCAAGTGGTCTGGAGTATAGGTGATACTGACATACCACCGAGATGGTACATCTAGTATTGGGTCACCAAAACCAAACCAACCCCAAGTATCAACCCGGCATACTCAGAGTGATGGATCCGCCAACCCGTCCCGGCACTCCAAGTCCTTGACGAACCGAAAGTGTTTGCCCGGTAAGGCCATTAGATCACAACGCTTGCTACCCCACGGCGAGCTAAACATGCAAGTGGTCTTAGGCAACAGGTGACACCCGAAATTCATCCGAAGATGGAATATCAAGTGTTTAATCACCAAGCCAGCATCCAAACACCAAGTACCCCGGGAGGACCCGATGCGTTGCGACCATCTCCAAGTTCTTGACGAACCCGCAGTGAAAGGCGGTAAGGCCTCTGGGCCGCAACGCTCGCATGTGTTAACCCGCAAACACCACTGACCGGTCGGTCCACCGCAAGGGTGGGTCCAACTAGTCCACACACGGTATGCCGCATGTGCCCCCCGGGGGGAGCACACCGCACACAACCACCAAGCATGGGTCGCCTGAAAGGATCGAAATGTACAGTTATGTGAAACACAAGAAGGCAATGCGCCACGCGCGAACTAGCGGCCACAACGCCACGCGCGAGCCAGCGGCCACAACACCACGCGCGAGCAACTGGACACCAGCATGGAATCGTGGGAACGGACGCTTCCGGACACCAGCAGCCAGACGCATCGTCAGCGCAATCGGCGCGGCCAACGTAGCCGTACTATTTCCAATAAAGCAGTCTTCAGTCTTTAGTCGTCCAAGCTCGGACCAACATCGTAAAATAAATAGTTCATTTTTTAAAAAATCCGAAAGGAAAGTTATCCTATAACTGGCGCAGCCGTACGGGCCTTTTCGCTGTGGAATCATCCGGTTAAACACCATCTCCCGACACGAGGACGATTAGTGGCGGTTCCCGACGTTTGAATATCAATTCAGAGAAAAGGACTCAGATCTACTCTTCAAAATTACCAACCGAAGCTGGACACCGACTGGACTCAACCCAACACGTGGAACCCAGGTACCAATCGAATTTTCGATTAAACACGAAAGGTGAGTTAGTAAGTTTTAAGTGTAGTGAGTGAAGTGATTGAAACTCTATCACAAAACGCTTAAACATACAAGTGCATAACTAGTGAAAAAGAAGAAAAATACGTATTGTCCAACGCGTGACAATCGTGTGGAAAAAAGTTGCCTATGCCAAAATTTTCCCCTTTTCCAAAAGTGAAAGCACGCACCTTTACTACTATGGAGGAACACAATTACCAAGCGGTATGTGACTCCATCCGACAATTGGAAGCACGCATTAGTGCTCTCCAAACGGAAAACAATGCGCTGAAGTTGCAGAGCCAAAGCCAATCGGCTAGCTCGCTCTTTCGCATTCCCGATCCAATTAGGATCATACCTTCATTTGATGGTAACAAAAAACAGTTGACAGCATGGTTAACTACTGTTCGTAGGACACTGAGCCTATTTACGAACAATACAACCCCACCTGAATTGCTTGCTATTTACGAGCAAACAATAATCAACAAAATCGAAGGCAGGGCACGTGACACAATTTGTGTGAACGGGAATCCCTCAACCTTTGAGGAGGCGGCTGAAATTTTACAGTCAGTGTATGGCGATAGGAACACCATTGCCACTTACCAAACGCAACTCTGGTCTATGAAGATGAACGAGTCGCTGAACATTCATTATAAAAAAGTAAAGGAAATTATGATTAGCATGAAGTCGGTCGCAAGAGAGAACGACTTATATGCCAAACATTGGCAGGCTATAAATCACTTCCTTGAACAGGAATGTTTAGCCGCATTCATTAATGGACTGAGCAAGCCCTACTTTGGTTATGCACAAACCGCACAACCAAACGACTTGGAATCAGCATATGCATTTTTGTGCAGATTCCAAAACGCTGAAAAAACAAAAACCCAAACTCAGGCCGTATTTGAACAAAACCAATCCGGAAAAGCATTCAATAACAAAAAAGACAAAACTTCGGAGAAAAAATTTAACTCATACTCTCCGAAACCGCAATCAGATAGACAAAAGCCAACCCCCATGGATATTGACCCTACCCTCAGGGTAAGCAATAGAAACAAAATTTTCGCACACACAACCAATAACGATGAAGACTCAGATTCAGCTGAGGAAGTCGAACAAGAAACCCCAGAACAGGAGGAAGTAAATTTTCAAATCTTAAGTCAGGAAAACTTTCCGATTTAGCGACAAATGGCCTACCCTATCTTTGCCAAACAATAGAAGGAAAAACTGCAAAAATCCTTATTGACAGTGGTTCAAACAAAAATTTCATATCTCCAGAACTTGTGCCATCGACCTTAAGAAAAAAGTGCCCAATAACCACAGTTACAAACAGCAAAGGAAAACATAAAATCAACGAATGTTACTACTCTGACATATTTGGTAAAAAGAATGTGAAATTTTACGTTTTTACGTTTCATAAGTTCTTCGATGGAATCCTCGGATACGAAACTCTATCAAGTTTGCAATGTCACATTGACACACGTGAACACAAACTAATCTTTCCAAACAATACAGTACCATTATCCATAAAACATTTAGGACTTCCAGATGTAACTCTGAACGCTCATACCGTACAAAAAGTTAAAATTCCGGTAACTCATAAAAACGGTGACGTCTTCCTGGAAAAAAAGATAAAAATCCTAGACTCTGAAATTTCACCTGGTCTTTATAAATCTCAAAACGGATTTATTACAGCACTTGTAACCAATTTTGGCAATGAAGTCAAATTTGTATGGACACGTCCTGCTGAAGTTCAACCAATTTCAGACACAATCGAATTAAATTGTAGCATTTCAAACGAAACCGAAACAAGTTCGATTCCTATTAAAACAATAGAAACACTGATTCGCACAGAACATCTGAATTCGGAGGAAAAAACCAAACTTTTACAGATCTTGCAGAAAAACTCTCAAATAATACACAATGAAAAAAATAAACTTTCATGCACATCCTCTATTAAACATTGTATTAACACAACAGATGAAATCCCTATCCACACAAAAACATACAGATATCCCTACGTTCATAGGCAAGAAGTCGAGAAACAAATCAACGAAATGCTTGCCCAAGGAATAATTCAACACTCAATCTCTCCTTGGACATCCCCAATTTGGATAGTTCCAAAAAAATCAGATGCTAGCAAAAAACAAAAATGGCGGATTGTAATTGATTACCGCAAATTAAATGACAAAACCATAGATGACAAATACCCTATTCCAAATATAGAAGAAATTTTGGACAGACTTGGCCGTAGTTGTTATTTTACAACTCTTGATCTAAAATCAGGCTTCCATCAGATCGAAGTAGAACCAAAAGATCGTCCAAAAACAGCTTTTAGCACAGAAAAAGGTCATTTCGAGTTTATTCGAATGCCATTTGGCTTAAAAAATGCTCCATCTACCTTCCAAAGAGCAATGAATAGTATTCTGAACGAGCTCATTGGTAAATGCTGTCTTGTTTATCTAGACGACATCATTATTTTCGGAAGTTCATTACAGCAACACATGGAAAACCTTAACAAAGTCTTGACAAAACTCGCAAAAGCCAATTTAAAAATTCAACTTGACAAATGTGAATTTTTAAAAAAGAATTGTGAATTTTTGGGTCACATCGTAACCCAAGACGGTATCAAACCTAATCCTAACAAAATAGAAAAAATATTAGATTGGCCAATTCCAAAAACCACCAAACAAATAAAAGGATTTCTTGGAATTCTCGGATACTACCGTAAGTTCATTAAAGATTTTGCCAAACTAACAAAACCACTAACAAAATGTTTAAAAAAAGATGCTAAAATAATTCATACCGAAGAATTTATTTCATGTTTTAGTGAATGCAAGCAGCTTCTTACATCCGACCCGATACTGAAATATCCGGACTTCAACAACAAATTTATACTGGAAACAGACGCCAGCGACTTTGCATTAGGCGCAGTACTCTCTCAAAAGTTTGAAGATAACAAAGAGCACCCAATAGCCTACGCATCTCGTACATTAAACGACACTGAATGTAAGTATTCGGCTACAGAAAAAGAGTTACTCGCAATAATTTTTGCAATCAAACACTTCAGACCATACCTATTTGGAAAAAAATTTGAAATTCGTACAGATCATAAACCACTGGTTTGGTTGAGACAAAAAAAAGATTTGAACAGTAAATTACTGCGATGGAAACTCGAACTAGAAGCATTTGAATTTGATATAAAATATAAAAAAGGAACCCTTAACAATAATGCAGATGCCCTATCAAGAATCGAAATTAACGCTAACACTAATAGCAATGACATGACTCAGCATTCGGCTGACACTGACGATAATGAGTACATTCCTGCATCTGAAAGACCATTAAATGTATTCAAAAACCAAATAATTCTTGAGACAAGCAACGAGGACAGTACGGCAGCCTCTACACTTTTCACAAACTATCATCGAGTAGTTATTAAACGACACGTTTTTACCCCAGCAATCCTAATAAACATCCTGAAAGAATATACATCCACTAGATGTGCAAATGGAATCAATTGCTCAGAAAAAATATTAGCGACTCTACAGATTGTGTACAAAAACTATTTCTCAAGAGTGAAATCATTCAGAATATTTTGGACCCCAAAAACGATCACTGATATTACCGACGAAATAGAGCAGAATCAAATCATTCAAGTGCAACATGAAGCAAACCATCGAGGCATCGTTGAAACATCCAAACACATTGCAAGATCGTATTTTTTCCCTAATATCAAGTCCAAAGTGACCAAATTCATTAACTTGTGTAAATTGTGCTTGAGGTCAAAATATGAACGACATCCATATAAACAAAAATATAAATTCACGGAAACTCCCACAAAACCATTGCAAATAGTGCATATGGACATTTTCATCATACATGATAAAAATTATCTAACTTTTTGCGACAAGTTTTCTAGATTAGCAATGGCTATACCAACTAAAACACGTAACACGGTACATATTTTGAAATCACTCACAAGGTTTATAGCAGCTCTTGGAAAACCGAATCTTTTAGTAATGGATAACGAACCAACATTCACTTCAACAGTGATACGTTCATTTTTAGAAGAAAACACGATAGAATACCATTACACAAGTGTAGGACAATCTTCTTCAAACGGAACTGTTGAAATAGTGCATAGAACGCTTAGAGAACTTCATAACATTCTCTCCAATAAGGAAACAACTAAAAATTATCCAGAATCTACCAAAATGAATTTAGCCGTAGCCATTTACAACGATTCGATTCACTCCCAGATCAATATGACTCCTAGAGAGTTATTCTATGGAATAAAATATGATACACCAATCTCAGAAAACATCGAAGAGAGAATTGCTCAAAAAGAAAAACTCTACAATGAAATATATCAAAAATCCATAGGAACTAAGCAACAAACCCTCAACAGGCTAAACAAAAACAGAGAAGAATACGAAATATTCGAAGAAAACGATACAGTTTATGAAAAGAAACGTAATAACTTGAAACACCAAGAACGGTACAAAGAAACAAAAGTTAAAGAAAATAAGGAAACAAATATCATCGATCAAAACCAGAGAAAGCTCCACAAAACGAAGCTAAAAAGAAAACGAAAAAAATAAAAAAATACTTTCAAATTATTCTTTCTTTACAGCATCTAAACATTATGATAAATTTTTTTATTTTTTTCTTATTAGCAATAAGCAAGCTAAAAGCTACTAACTATAAAGAAATTACCAACGATAACGGAATAATCGTTACTAAGTTAGGTTTAGTAAGGATTCGAGCTGGATACACTCGATTGATACATAAAATTGATTTGAAAATAATTGAAACAAATCTTGATTACATAGAAACAACAGCTAATTCTATAAAGCCAATCGAACATCATCTAGGTAGAACACTTAAATACAAACTGCAACATGCAAGAAACCAACTAAGTGGTCTTAAGCCAATAAGACAGAAAAGAGGTCTTATAGACGCACTAGGAACAGCTATTAAATTCATAGCAGGAAATCCAGACAGTGATGACTTGAAAAATATTCAGGAACATCTTTTCCTTATTGAACAAAAAGAAAATGGACTCATAACCAACAGTAATAGACAGTATAAAATAAACTCAATTTTTGAGGAAAAATTAAACAACATAACAAAAACACTACATAAAGTCACGCAAAATATTCTACAAGTTTCGAAAACACCAAGTGATTTGGAAGTTGTTAGCATGATTTTCGAAGTAGATGAAATTATTCAAATACTAAGAATAATAGGAGAACAGATCGAATTTGCAAAATTAAACATTGTTCACAAGGACCTCTTTACTCTAGGAGAAAAAGAAAAATTGTACAATTTGTTAAAAAATCAGATGATCAGCATGAACCAGCTTGACGAAGTCTTCAAATACTGCAGCGGGAACATCGCCTTCTCCAATAATCAAGCCGTCATGTTAGTCAAGATACCCATGCTTGAAAAAGAAACGTTCGAACTCCTAGAACTCCATACTCTGAACAGAAACGGAAGTAAAATCGACACACATGTCCAATATGTTGCAAAGAACGCCAACCGCATATTCATACAAAATAACATATGCGAAATATGCGAACCAACTTGTCCAGTTGAAGACCAATGTATCTTCAACATCCTAGTTCACAAAACCCCAATATGCCCTATAAAAACTGCACTTCAAAAGTGGGCAGCCAAAGAAATCCTTCCAGGGATAATTTTACTGGATACACAGAGGCCAATAACGGTATACGACTCATGTGGTGTTGCAAAGAATATCAGCACACCAACAATCATAGAAGCAGAGAACTGCACAATTCAGCTAAAGAACCTCACATTCAACAGCAGAGCAATAATCACACACGAATACCTAATCCCAACCTACGGAAAATACCCGAAGAAAGCAGCGGAATCCGAAGAAGACGTTGTGTTGATTAAAATAAACAACCTAGAGAAACTAGCTGAGCAACACTTCAACAAAAATCAGAAACACACAACCATAACAGCAACAAGTGCAATTTTGCTGTTAGCTGCAATTTTGGCATACTCGTGTACCACATTCTGGAAGAACAGGAAAAATTCCCATCAATTGGATCGAGGCGCTCCAATCTTAAGGGGGGGGAAGTTATGTGAAACACAAGAAGGCAATGCGCCACGCGCGAACTAGCGGCCACAACGCCACGCGCGAGCCAGCGGCCACAACACCACGCGCGAGCAACTGGACACCAGCATGGAATCGTGGGAACGGACGCTTCCGGACACCAGCAGCCAGACGCATCGTCAGCGCAATCGGCGCGGCCAACGTAGCCGTACTATTTCCAATAAAGCAGTCTTCAGTCTTTAGTCGTCCAAGCTCGGACCAACATCGTAAAATAAATAGTTCATTTTTTAAAAAATCCGAAAGGAAAGTTATCCTATAACTGTACATCTCTCTTCAATGCGTAGCGCCCAGCCTGCAAACCCGTCGTTTTCGGGTGGTCTTAGGAGTCGAAACTATTCTTGGAAGATCGGCAAGCACAACGCCTTTTCCCACTTCAGGTACTTCGGCGAGCGCACTCGCGATAGGCTCAGTTTGAGGGTTTCCAATAAATGGAAAGAGTCTATAGAAGACTCAATCCGGTCTCGTGATGTTATTAGCCATCTAGCTAACGACTCCTATACATATACTACCAGCCTGGTTCGGTTACGACCTTAGAGGCGTTCAGGCATAATCCGACGGACGTAGCGTCATACCAAAGTCCGCTCGGACTAGTATTGAGCCATTGGTCCGTACCTGTGGTTCCTCTCGTACTGCACAGGAATTCCATTGAGATAGTACTTGCACACCAGTAGGGTAAAACTAACCTGTCTCACGACGGTCTAAACCCAGCTCACGTTCCCTTGAAAGGGTGAACAATCCTACGCTTTGTGAATTTTGCTTCGCAATGATAGGAAGAGCCGACATCGAAGGATCAAAAAGCCACGTCGCTATGAACGCTTGGCGGCCACAAGCCAGTTATCCCTGTGTGTGTGAGCTGTCAAACGCCGTAGCGTCAACACGTGCTGAGCGTCGCTCCGTGTTTTTTGCAAAAATTTTGTGTAAAAAGTGAAAAGAACCCGGAAAAGTTTATTCAAATCGTTAAAACTAGTGACAATCTACAGATTAGTAGTGAAAACCGCACTGAAATCATGGATTTCAATAAATAAAACGGTGAAAAAGTGTTTGTTTACATTTTGTATGGGGAATAGCCGTACCTCAAAAAAAGTGTAAAAAGTGATCGGAACCCGTGTTTTTCACCGTTAAATGTTAGTTTTGGTGCCAAAAAGAGGTGCTCCGGTGAAAACCGCATCGAAATCGGTTGATTTGGCCCCGAAAAAAGTGAAATCAAGTTTTGTTGATTTTTTGTATGGAAAGTGGCAATATCCGAAAAACGGTAAAAAAGTGCACGGAGCAGTGAAATATCGTCGGGAATAGTTAGTGCTGGTGCCAATTAGAGGTGCTCCGGTGAAAACCGCATCAAAATCGGATTAAAATTGGCTGAAAACAATTTATTTCAAAATCGGCACATTTTTTGTCCCGGGGCGTAGCCCCATTTGGGACTCCGTAGTTTTTACGCCCAAAAGTGTCCGGATCCTGGCCGGATGTGGTTTTTCTGTTAGTGCTCGATGCAATGCATCGAAAGTGAGCGAAAACCGCACTCAAATCGGTTAATTTGTGTTAAAAATAGCGTAAAAACATCGAAAAACGCAGTTTTGAAAAATGGGTGTTAAAGGGTGTATAAGGTGGTCCAATTTCGGCGATTTTACACTCTTTGCCACCTAAAATCGGAAAAATATTTTTCTCGGCTACAAAAACTGAAAAAGTGCTTAAAAAGTGGTGATATTCTGTTAGAAGAGTGAATTTGCTATTTTTTAAAAATAAAACTCGAGTCAGTGCATGTGTTTTTCGGAGTGAAAAAGAGTAAAATAGTGAAAACCACGCGTTTGACGACCGTTACGGAAATTGTAGCCCTGTTTACAGTCGCCGGGTTGAGGAATCGGTGTGGCTCCGTCCGGGAGGATCCATACTCTCAAACCGGATCGAGTTTGAAGCGGCAGTTGGCGCTGGAAGCTTGAAACGGCCGGTATTTCAATTCGGCCGTTATTTCGAAATCACCGTTTGATTCGACCGAGATTGCCTACTTCGCGGCGCCTTGACTCCGTAAAGTGTCCCCGCTTTGTCGCTCTGGGAACACTCACCAAGGCGAGATTGCCTACTTTACGGCGCCTTCCATAAAGTGTCTCCGGTAAGTCCCGTAGGGAACGCCTAGCAAACTGAGATTGCCTACTTCACGGCGCCTGCAATTCGTAAAGTGTCCCCGCTTTGTCGCTCTGGGAACACTTACCAAGGTGAGATTGCCTACTTTACGGCGCCATCCATAAAGTGTCTCCGGTAAGTCGCCCAGGGAGCGCCTTGCAAGCTGAGATTGCCTACTTTACGGCGTTTTCCATCAAAAAAGTGTCTCCGGTGTAAGAAAATTCGGGCAGTTGCTGGAAAAACGAGGAAACAGCGAAAAAAGAGCCTTTCGACGAGGGGTAAGTGATAGCACCAGGACATATCTTGTGCATCCGCAGCCCTTCGACCCCCCCCCCTTCCCCCCCCCCCCCCCCATCCACAAGCCAAACCCTTCCCCCTCTGTCCACGACTGCTCGGGAAACGGTCGATTTTTCGGCAGATTTGGCTTCTGGGGGTTTTTCAAGGTGGCAGTACTGGAATGGAGCAGGCATCGGGGGAGCCTTCGACGCGTCGGTCGGTCAGGCTCCGGTCCACCTGTGACGCTACCGCACCATCGACGAAGAACGACAGGGACGAAGTAACAGGGACATCTTCAACATCATCGGTTGCGCTGCCGTTGACTCGGCAGCGAAAGGGAGGCAGTGTCGCGCCATCGACTGCGACGCCCACTCGGCCGGTGGTGGTGGTGCAGCGGATGGCCCTGCTAGCCAGTGATATGGAGATTTCAGAGGAGAGCGACGAGGACGAGCTCAACTCAACCGTCGTCCAGCAGGTGGCCGAAGTCCCGCAGCAGGAGCCGACTATCGCAAGCCTCAGCAGCGAGTTGAGGGAGCTCCGGGCAACCGTCGAGACTCTCCTCGCTAAGGTTAGCGAGATTGAGACGGGCCGGGCGACGGCAAAGGATGGCGACGCGGAGCTGAAGACAAAGCTGAAGTTGTTGTCTCGTGAAAATCAGGAGCTGAAGCGAGACAACATTAGCCTTCGTGAGCGTGCGGCAGCCAGCGAAAGAGAACTTATGCTGCTCCAAAGTGGACTCCACTCGATGGGAGAGTTGGCGGTAGCTACGCAGCAGCAACAACAACATGTCGTCGACTCCAGTGCTGTTGGGCAAAGCCAGCATCCACCTGGCGACACTCCCAAACGAAAGCGGACCCGGGCAAGGCGCGGCAAGAAAAAAGAGGGCGAACCGACGGGCATGAACGAAGTCATCACGCCTGATGTCCCCGAGATCCCGGTCGAGGCCGTCTTGTCCCAGGCCATGGCTCCAGAAAAGCCAAAACCGAAGGTAAAGAAAGCAGCGGCTGTGGCAACCAAGGTGCATGCGCAACCAGCATCCTTTGCTAAAGTCGTGGCCAAGGGAGACAAGAGAGCAGCACCACAGAAAGCGGGAAAGAGCGCTGCTAAAGTGGAGAGGCCTGCGGTGATCGTCCTCGAGGCCAACGAGGGCAAGGCCTTCCTCGACACATACAAGGCAGTGCGTTCCAAGACCAATGTGGATCAGTTCGTGGCGAGGGTTTGCCGCACAGGGGAGCGGAAGCTGTCGCTGTGGCTGAAGCCGAACACGGACTGCGAGAGTGTGCTGGCCGATGTCAGCGAAGCCATCAAGGAGGATGGAGTGGCCCACCTCCTTGTCGACAAGCAGACGGCCGCGATCACAGGAATCGACATGCTGGCGACTGTCGACGACTTGATTTCGGCGATTAAGCGACAGGCGGGGCTGACGGTTCCGGGCGAGGCAGTTCGGCTGTGGCGGCGGTACGACGGGCTGCAGAAAGCCCATATCAAGCTGCCGCGCGGGCAGTGCCAGCTTCTCGACGGTCACCGGGTCACCATAGGGAACACGAGTTGCGTCGTGCAGGCGCTCGCATCGGTCCCTGCAGGAGAGCAGCTCTGCTACCGCTGCTTTGGCAAGGGGCACCGCTCTCGCGAGTGCACCGGCCCTGACTACTCCAAGTGCTGCTTCCGGTGCGGATCGAAGCAGCACAAGGCCAAGGAGTGCAGCTCGGGCCCCAAGTGCCTTACGTGTTCCGGACAACATCAGACAGGTTCACCGGTTTGCAGCGGAAGTAGCCAGCCGTCATGTTCCCGCTAGTTTCGAACACCACTGTTAGAGGGCGTGACGCTGGGTTGAAGATCCTCCAGATCAACTTGGCGCGCAGCAGGGTAGCACAAGACCTCATGCTCCAGACCGCACGGGAGCAAAGGATCGACATTGTGCTGGCGTCGGAGATCTACCGTGTTCCACCCAATAACGGGAACTGGGCGGTGGACTCGACAGCGAAGGCAGCTGTTATTACGACCGGAGCCTTGCCCATACAGCGAGTCTGGGCAAGTAGGGTAGGACTGGTGTCGGTCCAGGTGGCGGGGGTGACCTTCATCTCTTGCTACGCCCCACCAACACCGGGATGGACGGACGAGGACTACCAGCGGCTGCTCGACGAGATCGACATCGAGGCCAGAGCACACCCCCTCGTAGTCTTGGCGGGCGACTTCAATGCCTGGCACGTGCGATGGGGCAGCGCGAGGACGAAGCCGCGTGGTGAAGATCTCGCCGAGGTCGTCGACCAGCTTGACCTGGCGATCTTGAACCGCGGCAGTGTGCCCACGTTCGTCGGCAACGGCAGTGCTACTGAAAGTGTGGTCGACGTGTCCTTCGCCAGTCCGGCCATTGAACCCGGTAACGACTGGCGGGTGCTCGACACTTTCACCAACAGTGACCACAGATACGTGAGATTCAGCGTATCCGCGACACCAGTCAGCAGCGCTTCACCACACCAGCAGAGGCAACCGCAACAACAGCACCAGCATCGCGACCGGCAGCGACAACGCGAGCAGATTGGACCGAGATGGAAGTTGCGTCAATTCCATCCCGAAGCCTTCCAGATCGCGCTCCAGGCTTCCGGGTTTGCCGAAGCGGCTGTATCACCGGCGACTCTCACCGCTGGACTTACTAGAGCCTGCGATGAGGTGATGCAGAGGGCACCGCCAGCGCAGTTTTTGGTGAGACCGGAAATGTACTGGTGGACGCAGGAAATCGGCCTTCTCAGGGAGCAGTGCAAGTCATCTGAGGATGCGATTTTGACTGCCGGAACTGGTGCACAGCGAGAGTTGGCCAGAGAACGGCACAGGAGCTGCAAGAAGGAACTCGCCCGTGCCATCAAGGCAAGCAAGGACCGTAGCTTTGATGAGATGATTGCGGAAGCTGAGGACAACGTCTTCGGCACTGCCTACAAGGTAGTAACGTCACGCCTTAAGGGTAGCCGCGTCCCCCCGGAGCGAGATCCTGCGATTCTTCAGCACGTCGTGTCGGAACTCTTCCCGGATCATGGCACTTTTGAGTGGCCTGCACCGGATCTGGTCGATTGGGGGCAGACAACACAGGAGCCAGTGAGGGAGGTGTCGGATGAGGAGCTCTTGGCGATCGCGGCGCGGATGGTGCCCACTAAGGCCCCGGGACCCGATGGCATCATCAATGCGGCACTGAGGGTCGCTGTTCGCGAGCACACGGAGACGTTCCGCCGCGTGTTCCAGGAGTGCTTCGATCAATGCACCTTTCCCGCTGACTGGAAGCGACAACGACTTGCTTTGCTACCCAAGCACGGAAGACCTCAGGGCGATCCGTCATCCTTTCGGCCTCTTGGGATGCTCGACGGATCAGGCAAGATCTTGGAGCGGCTGATCTTGGATCGCCTAAATGAACACCTGGAAGACCCAGATCACCCTCGCCTGTCGCCGTCTCAGTATGGATTCAGAAAGGGCAGGTCTACAATTCAGGCGATTGAACGTGTTAAGGAGGCCGGCCAGCGCGCGATGGCCCACCGAATGACGGATCGGAGGGCTAACAAGTGTCTGATGGTGGTGTCATTGGATGTACGCAATGCTTTTAACACGGCGAGCTGGCGGTCCATCGCCAAAGCACTGCAAGAAAAGCACGTTCCGGCATGCCTGCAGCGGATACTGGAAAGCTGGTTTCGGGGACGGCTGCTGGTTTATGAGACGTCGGACGGTCCGGTCACCCGGGAATTGTCGGCGGGAGTCCCACAGGGTTCCATACTCGGTCCGACGCTGTGGAACACCATGTATGACGCCGTCCTGTCCATCGACATGCCCGCCGGTGTAGAGCTCGTCGCCTTCGCTGACGACCTCGTGCTCCTGGCACCAGGACCCACGCCAGCACTGGCCGCGAGTTTGGCGGAGGAGTCTGTGAATAGGGTTGTGGCTTGGATGCGCGAACATCAGCTGGAGCTCGCCGCAGCTAAGACGGATATTGTGATGGTGTCGAAGAAGAAGAAGGATTACAAGACGCCACTTACCCCCGGAGTGACCCGGAGGAGGTATTAGGGGTCAAAGGCAAAAAGGGGTACCCTAAAGTGCATGTGACCAAGAAAATGGGAAAAACGGTATCGCCTATAGCTCAGGCTGTATGGCTCGGATCGGAAAGCTTGGATATGCGTTGGAAAGGTCTTGACGAGCGCTAGCTATGTGTCCTACCAAGCGAAGCGCTAGGTGTTGAGCAAGTCGGTCATATTAGAGGGCAAAGGTGAAAAATGGTGGTTTAGAGGCGAAAATTCACCTTATGATCGAAAATAGCGGGCGAACGATAAGAGCTACGAACACGGCGTAGAACAATCATAAGTACGTTACCACAAGACCTAACTTTGGCCAATATAAAGCGAGAAGATCGGAGGTACCCATCAGGGTGATATGGCTGGTTCAAAGTTGGACCAAAACGAGACTTGAGAAATGGGTTGAAACACGGTATCGCGAATAACTCAGGCTGTATGGAACGGATCGACAAGCTAAGATCAGTGTTGGAAAGGTCGAACCGAGCGCTAACTATAATCCCAAACAACCGAAGCGCTAAGTGTTGAGCAAAACTGAGTTATTAAGCGACAAAGTGGAAAAATAATACCAAAATTTCCAAAAATCACACAAGACCAAGAATACCGAGCAGGCGGTAAGAGATAGCGGGTTGACGTAGAATACTTATAAGTTTGCCTCTACGAGACCTAAAAGTCGTCCATAGAGAGCGAGAAGATCGGACCACTCTGGAAGGGTGATACGAGTGGTCAAAAATTGGCAAAAATGAAACATGGCTAAAATGGATTTGACTTGTGCACCGTATAGCTCCGGCTGTATGGCATGGATTGTTAAGCTAGGATATGTTTTGGAAAGGTAACACCCAGCGCTAGATACGACTAGAAGAAAGCAAAGCGCTAACTAGCATGATTTGGAAGTTATTAAGTGTCAAAGTCGAAAAATGTTACCAAAATTGAAACTCGAGTACATTGGGCCAAAAAGTACAAGTTGTGAAATTTGGACTTACGAGTAAAATACCGAGCAGGCGGTAAGAGATAGAGACTTGGTGTAGAACAATTATATGTTGGGCATGTTATAACCTATATTTGGCCCGAACATAGTGACGAGATCGGTGGTACCCAAAAGGGTGGTACAGGTGTTAGATGGTTTTCCCAGAGCATAAGCTCCACATGATATGGAAAACGGGAAACATCATAACTTCGGCTGTATGGCATGGAATGGAACGAACAAGGTATCGATGGAAAGAAAAAAGGTAGCGCTAACTATAATTCCTACCAAGCAAAGCGCTAGCATGTGACCGTTCGGGTGTTATTGTGAGTCAAAGTCAGAAATTGTTACCACGAGAGGCGAAAATCCGACTAAGTCCATGAATACCGGGCTGGCGGTAAGAGATACGGCTTGGCCGTAGAACATTTATAAGTTGGCCAATACAAGACCTAAGTTTCGTCCATAGACGACAAGAAGATCGAAGATACGTGAAGGTGAGATATGGGCGTCCCAAAGTGGGCCTTTGAAAAAGTGACAAACTTCCCTTATAACAGCATACACCAAATATCTCTGGCTCTATGGCACCGAATAAGAAGTTGAGGTCAGCGATAGAAAGGTGATAGTCAGCGCTAAATATCATACGAACAGAGTGAAGCGCTAAAGGGAAAGGATCTTGGTGATATAAGGTGACAAAGTCGAGAAAAGTTGCCTCAAAATCATGAAAAATGTGAAAAAATGGCTAAGTCCCGGGTGCCTTAAGGGCAGGTTGATCGAATGTACCGAGCTGGCGGTACGAGATACAGACTTGGTGTAGAACAATTATATGTTTGGCATGGCAAGACCTACATTTGGTCAATACAAAGTGAGAAGATCAAAGAAACCCGTAAGGGTGATATTGGTGTCCAAAGGTAAAAAGCACTAAGTCTTGGGAAACTTATATGAAGAAAAAGGACCCTGATGGGTCATATAGGATGGATCGAAAAATCGGCTAAGTCCCAAAATGGGGATGTCAGAACTACACTCAAATGTTACCACACCAAGCAAGGCAAACTTATATGAAGCAAAGGACCCTGATGGGTCATATGGTATTGGTCGAAAAATCGGCTAAGTCCCAAAATGGGGATGTCAGAACTACACTCATGTGTTACCACACCAAGCAAGGCAAACTTATATGAAGCAAAGGACCCTGATGGGTCATATGGTATTTTACGAAAAATCGGCTAAGTCCCAAAATGGTGATGTCAGAACTACACTAAAATGTTACCACACCAAGCAAGGCAAACTTATATGAAGGCAAGGACCCTGATGGGTCATATGGTATTTTACGAAAAATCGGCTAAGTCCCAAAATGATGATGTCAGAACTACACTCAAATGTTACCACACCAAGCAAGGCAAACTTATATGAAGCAAAGGACCCTGATGGGTCATATGGTATGGATCGAAAAATCGGCTAAGTCCCAAAATGGGGATGTCTGAACTACACTCAAATGTTACCACATCAAGCAAGGCAAACTTATATGAAGGAAAGGACCCTGATGGGTCATATGGTATTTTACGAAAAATCGGCTAAGTCCCAAAATGGGGATGTCAGAACTACACTCATGTGTTACCACACCAAGCAAGGCAAACTTATATGAAGGCAAGGACCCTGATGGGTCATATGGTATTTTACGAAAAATCGGCTAAGTCCCAAAATGATGATGTCAGAACTACACTCAAATGTTACCACACCAAGCAAGGCAAACTTATATGAAGCAAAGGACCCTGATGGGTCATATGGTATTGATCGAAAAATCGGCTAAGTCCCAAAATGGGGATGTCAGAACTACACTCAAATGTTACCACACCAAGCAAGGCAAACTTATATGAAGGCAAGGACCCTGATGGGTCATATGGTATTTTACGAAAAATCGGCTAAGTCCCAAAATGGGGATGTCAGAACTACACTAAAAAGTTACCACACCAAGCAAGGCAAACTTATATGAAGCAAAGGACCCATATGGGTCATATGGTATTTTACGAAAAATCGGCTAAGTCCCAAAATGATGATGTCAGAACTACACTCAAATGTTACCATACCAAGCAAGGCAAACTTATATGAAGCAAAGGACCCTGATGGGTCATATGGTATTTTACGAAAAATCGGCTAAGTCCCAAAATGGGGATGTCAGAACTACACTAAAAAGTTACCACACCAAGCAAGGCAAAGTACCTAGGTGAACCCTAGGAAGAAACACGGACCAAGTCAGATGGCCTAAGTCAAGAGAACAAGTGACCTAGGCAAAGTTGTATGACGGTGAGGACCCTGAAAAATCTGGTTAGTGTAGTTTAGACAGGGGAGGTTTTTGGGTCGGCTGAACCTCCTTATTTTGGGTTTTGACCTCCTCAAGAAGCTACACCTAGGCAAACTGCCTAGGGTGAAAGTGCGAAGACCAATCGAATAGTAAGACAAGTTTTGACCGATCGCCCTAGGCAAGCTAGTATGAAGAAAGGGACCCTATGGGTCATATGGAAATACATGAAAAATCGGCTAAGTCCCAAAATTGGGATGTCTGAACTACACTAAAAAGTTACCACATCAAGCAAGGCAAAGTACCTAGGTGAACCCTAGGAAGAAACACGGACCAAGTCAGATGGCCTAAGTCAAGAGTGCAAGTGACCTAGGCAAAGTTGTATGACGGTGAGGACCCTGAAAAATCTGGTTAGTGTAGTTTAGACAGGGGAGGTTTTTGGGTCGGCTGAACCTCCTTATTTTGGGTTTTGACCTCCTCAAGAAGCTACACCTAGGCAAACTGCCTAGGGTGAAAGTGCGAAGACCAATCGAATAGTAAGACAAGTTTTGACCGATCGCCCTAGGCAAGCTTGTATGAAGAAAGGGACCCTATGGGTCATATGGAAATATACGAAAAATCGGCTAAGTCCCAAAATTGGGATGTCTGAACTACACTAAAAAGTTACCACATCAAGCAAGGCAAAGTACCTAGGTGAACCCTAAGAAGAAACACGGACCAAGTCAGATGGCCTAAGTCAAGAGTACAAGTGACCTAGGCAAAGTTGTATGACGGTGAGGACCCTGAAAAATCTGGTTAGTGTAGTTCTGACAGGGGAGGTTTCTAGGTCGGCTGAACCTCCTTATTTCGGGTTTTGGCCTCCTCAAGAAGACAGACCTAGGCAAACTGCCTAGGGTGAAAGTGCGAAGACCAATCGAATAGTAAGACAAGTTTTGACCGATCGCCCTAGGCAAGCTTGTATGAAGAAAGGGACCCTATGGGTCATATGGAAATACATGAAAAATCGGCTAAGTCCCAAAATTTAGATGTCTGAACTACACTAAAAAGTTACCACATCAAGCAAGGCAAAGTACCTAGGTGAACCCTAGGAAGAAACACGGACCAAGTCAGATGGCCTAAGTCAAGAGTACAAGTGACCTAGGCAAAGTTGTATGGCGCTGAGGACCCTGAAAAATCGGGTTAGTGTAGTTCAGACAGGGGAGGTTTCTGGGTCGGCTGAACCTCCTTATTTCGGGTTTTGGCCTCCTCAAGAAGACAGACCTAGGCAAACTGCCTAGGGTGAAAGTGCGAAGACCAATCGAATAGTAAGACAAGTTTTGACCGATCGCCCTAGGCAAGCTTGTATGAAGAAAGGGACCCTTAGGGTCATATGGAAATTCATGAAAAATCGGCTAAGTCCCAAAATTGGGATGTCAGAACTACACTATAAAGTTACCACATCAAGCAAGGCAAAGTACCTAGGTGAACCCTAGGAAGAAACACGGACCAAGTCAGATGGCCTAAGTCAAGAGTATAAGTGACCTAGGCAAAGTTGTATGGCGCTGAGGACCCTGAAAAATCGGGTTAGTGTAGTTAAGACAGGGGAGGTTTCAGGGTCGGCTGGACCTCCTTATTTCGGGTTTTGGCCTCCTCAAGAAGACAGACCTAGGCGAATTGCCTAGGGTGAAACTGCGAAGACCAATCGAATAGTAAGACAAGTTTTGACCGATCGCCCTAGGCAAGCTTGTATGAAGAAAGGGACCCTTAGGGTCATATGGAAATTCATGAAAAATCGGCTAAGTCCCAAAATTGGGATGTCAGAACTACACTAAAAAGTTACCACATCAAGCAAGGCAAAGTACCTAGGTGAACCCTAGGAAGAAACACGGACCAAGTCAGATGGCCTAAGTCAAGAGTATAAGTGACCTAGGGAAAGTTGTATGACGGTGAGGACCCTGAAAAATCGGGTTAGTGTAGTTAAGACAGGGGAGGTTTCAGGGTCGGCCAGACCTCCTTATTTCGGGTTTTGGCCTCCTCAAGAAGACAGACCTAGGCGAATTGCCTAGGGTGAAACTGCGAAGACCAATCGAATAGTAAGACAAGTTTTGACCGATCGCCCTAGGCAAGCTTGTATGAAGAAAGGGACCCTATGGGTCATATGGAAATATACGAAAAATCGGCTAAGTCCCAAAATTGGGATGTCAGAACTACACTATAAAGTTACCACATTAGCAAGGCAGACTTGTATGAAGAACGGGACCCTGGTGAAAGTAGCAAATATCCCAAACCGAACATGAATATTATACACACAAGAGTACGAACATAAAGGAACACGGACCAAGCGTACCGAGAGAATCGGTACTATAGAACCCTCGTGGTTCTACACAAAGACTTTATGTTAGGGGTTCAAGCCCCATAGTACTCAAACGGTGACAGTAGCAAATATCCCAAAACGAACGTGAATCTTATTCACAAGAGTACGAACATAAAGGAACACGGACCAAGCGTACCGAGAGAATCGGTACTATAGAGCCCTCGTGGTTCTACACAAAGACTTTATGTTCGGGGTTCACACCCCAAATCGAACGTGGAATTTACTTTCTGATGGTCATGCGGTCGTCCAAAGGGGTCTAGTATCCGGGATGACAAGCATCACGGGCACAGCTCGTATCAAAACAGTCGAAGAGGCCCGCGAAAGCTTGCTTTCCATGGCTATGCGATGCACAAATTGAGTTTACTCACCGTAGTATAAAACGAACGAACCGAACCTATCCGAGTAGGGATAATGGGCGCAGTAACATACTTCTGTGACCCAGCGAGAGTTGAACGAGGTGACATGAACTGTCAGTGGCTTATATCAGATGGGATACATACATGAGATTGCTTTCAAATCTACACTCGAAAACCTAACCAAGTAAAAGCGAACGTGGGGAGGATTCGAAACTGGTAAGGAAATCTTAAGCTGGAAAGAGTCATCACTATGGATACATATTATGCGAAACCAATCAAGTGCTCAGTACTGATCCAAAACCTAAGAGCACTAGTGAACACCTTATTCTCACCCTAGTTCACATCCAAGTGATCGACCACGTGTGTGAAGCAAAGACCAATCGAATTCCTCAATGAACCGAACACTATGAACAAATGGCCAAAAACGTTATAACTATCCAAACATCCTACTATCTAGCGAAAGTCATCACGATGGAACCATACAATGATCTTAACCTATAGCGCTCACCTATTCCTACCCAGAGTGCAAGTGAACAGATTGCTCACCCTTACCAGTTCACAACCACGTGATCGACTAACATACCGAGGTTACCACAAGTCAAAGTTATACGTTTACAAGCGCAAGACCAATCGAAAACCCCGAAAGCAATCTCGACCCAAAATGTATTATCCGTGAGTGTAGTCGAGTCTCGTACTCGTCATCTGTAATCGTCGGATAGAATATCCAGTACACGGTTGTCTTTCCAAATGAAATCTACATACAGAACTCGCTCTTGGCAAATGGGTGGCAATGGCGCAATCAGGAGCGAGTTCCCGTCCGGGTGCCAAGTGATTGGCAAATGTCTGGGGGAAAGCAACCATATGTTGATTTGTCTGTTAGTGTACTGGGTGTTTGAGGTATGTAGTATCCACGCTTGGTTGGGTGTGTCAGAGGACCGTGAATGCGTTCGCAACCCCAATTGGGGTACATCGGGAATGATTTTGTGGAACCGATGTGCCCGGCACACACTAAGTTTTGTTGCAAGTTAATAGTGTGCCATGTCCGGGGGGGTTGTGATTAAACTCTGGTGAATTGCGTACTGTGGTGATTGGGGTATGAAAGCCCCGCAGTTGCAATGATCGGACGCGCCTAGCGTGTCCTTTAGTTGATGGTAGGGAAATGAAGGCCCTTGTCAGCTCACCTAAGTATTCATGGAAGTTTGGCATAAGGTCGCTGTGGTAGGGGTATGAAGGCCCCGTCAGCGCATGCACAATCGGGCGCACGAGCGCTTAGCGGAGTCGAATGCCGCTCAAGTGCCTGTCCGGTGCATCGGGTGTGTGTGTGATACGAGGGCAATGAGGTTCGCACGGGGGCTCGCCTCCCGTGTGCTACCGGACTTGACAACATATAGAACGTGGTGTTTGCTCCTCCGGGTGCAATGGGACAATGAACATTCGAACGCAAAGTCGGAATTCTGGTTGATCCTACCAGTAATATACGCTCGTCTCAAAGGTTAAGCCATGCATGTCTAAGTACAAACAGATTTAATGTGAAACCGCATAAGGCTCAGTATAACAGCTATAATTTACGAGATCATCAACCTAGTTACTTGGATAACTGTGGAAAATCTAGAGCTAATACATGCAACATGCCAGGACCCTCGCGGGAACTGGTGCACTTATTAGTCAAACCAATCGCGGGTTCTCCGTGTCATTGAGTTGAAGTCTGGATAATGATGCTGATCGTATGGTCTCGCACCGACGACAGATCTCGCAAATATCTGCCCTATCAACTATGGATGGTAGTATAGAGGACTACCATGGTTGCAACGGGTAACGGGGAATCAGGGTTCGATTCCGGAGAGGGAGCCTGAGAAATGGCTACCACATCCAAGGAAGGCAGCAGGCGCGTAAATTACCCAATCCCGGGACGGGGAGGTAGTGACGAGAAATAACAATATGAAACTCTTTAATGATGTTTCATAATTGGAATGAGTAGAGCATAAATCCTTCTACGAGGATCAAGTGGAGGGCAAGTCTGGTGCCAGCAGCCGCGGTAATTCCAGCTCCACTAGCGTATATTAAAATTGTTGCGGTTAAAACGTTCGAAGTTGATACTTGTCCAACACAGTCCGGCTCCGCCGACCCGGTCAACCCGTGGTCGGTGGGCCAAGTCGGAATCTGGTTGCGACTCAATGGTGTGGTAGGGCACCAAGTCTGTGTCATGGTGTGCCCTTCAACGGGTGCAAGTGTAACATAGAGCTCGACCGCTCACGTTTACCTTGAACAAATTAGAGTGCTTAAAGCAGGGTGCCCAAACGCCCTAGAATAATCTTGCATGGAATAATGGAATACGACCTTGGTCTAATCTTTCATTGGTTTGTACTCAGACCGGAGGTAATGATTAACAGAAGTAGTTGGGGACACTAGTATTACGGCGCGAGAGGTGAAATTCGTAGACCGTCGTAAGACTAACTAAAGCGAAGGCATTTGTCAAGGATGCTTTCTTTAATCAAGAACGAAAGTTAGAGGATCGAAGGCGATTAGATACCGCCCTAGTTCTAACCGTAAACGATGCCAACTAGCAATTGGGAGACGCTACAACCAGGTGCTCTCAGTAGCTTCCGGGAAACCAAAGTCAGGTTCCGGGGGAAGTATGGTTGCAAAGTTGAAACTTAAAGGAATTGACGGAAGGGCACCACAATGAAATGGAGCTTGCGGTTCAATTTGACTCAACACGGGAAAACTTACCAGGTCCGAACTTATGGAGGTGAGACAGATTAATAGCTCTTTCTCAAATTTAAGGGTAGTGGTGCATGGCCGTTCTTAGTTCGTGGATTGATTTGTCTGGTTAATTCCGATAACGAACGTGACTCACATATGCTAACTAGAACGCAGTCAGCGTTAATGCGTCGATGCCGATTGGAACGGGTTAGGACCTTTCGGTGGAGTATGACCTGACACCTTCGCTGTTCGTGTGCGCAAGTGCACTTACGGTACGCTGCTTAGCAGGACAATTTGTGTTTAGCAAAATGAGATCGAGCGATAACAGGTCCGTGATGCCCTTAGATGTTCTGGGCTACACGCGTGCTACAATGTGGGTAGCAGCGTGTCTCCTATTCCGAGAGGAACGGGAAATCACTCAAATACTCACTTAGTAGGGATTATGGATTGCAATGGTCCATATGAACTCGGAACTTCTAGTAAGTGCTGGTCATCAGCCAGCGTTGAATACGTCCCTGCCCTTTGTACACACCGCCCGTCGCTACTACCGATGGATTATTTAGTGAGGTCTTTGGAGATGATCGTTCGCTGGATCCTCGTGAACCGCGTCTGCTTTATCGAAGTTGACCGAACTTGATGATTTAGAGGAAGTAAAAGTCGTAACAAGGTTTCCGTAGGTGAACCTGCGGAAGGATCATTAGTGGCCAAGTGATCCTTCCAGAAGTCCGAACCTGCGGGTTGAGACTTCGGCACAAGTTGCCATATGATAATTGACGAAACACTATAGAAGTCCGAACCTGCGGGTTGAGACTTCGGCACAAGTTGCCATATGATAATTGACGAAACACTATAGAAGTCCGAACCTGCGGGTTGAGACTTAGGCACAAGTTGCCTTATACATGACTTTGAACAAATACACAAGTCCGAACCTGCGGGTTGAGACTTAGGCACAAGTTGCCTTATACATGACTTCGAACAAACACACAAGTCCGAACCTGCGGGTTGAGACTTAGGCACAAGTTGCCATATGAAAGTTGACGAAACACTAACAAGTCCGAACCTGCGGGTTGAGACTTAGGCACACGTTGCCTTATACATGACTTCGAACAAATACACAAGTCCGAACTTGCGGGTTGAGACTTAGGCACAAGTTGCCTTATACATACATTGGCCAAATAAACAGAAGTCCGAACCTGCGGGTTGAGACTTAGGCACAAGTTGCCATATTATATTCGATCAAACACTAAGTAGTCCGAACCTGCGGGTTGAGACTCAAGACCGTAACAAGATGTCACTATACAAGTCCGAACCTAAGGGTTGAGACTTAATGCGATCTAGATACCAAGTTGACATCCAATACCTGTTGAGCAAAACCAAAGATTCCCTGTTCTCGAATGATTACACTATATAACAGGGAATCATGAAGAAATCAAGCAAGCGTGAAACAAAGTCATCACTTGGGCATGCTCGATAGCCAACCACATGACCTTAACCTAAGAGAGCATGCAAACCACATGATACCTATAAACGATTAACCCGCCCTAGTTCAATCGTTCACCAAGTGATGACTTCAGTATGGCTAAGAGAAAAACTTTTAAATGGGAAAAACTCTAAGTCCGAACCTCCGGGTTGAGACTTCCGCGTCGGAGGTGGGCGCACCTCCTATCCGAAAGATGGTGAATCAGGGGTGTTCGATCAGCAATGGTCGGATGCCCCGTCGTAGTCCAACTATGACAATCAAAGTCAAGACCTCCGGGTTGAGACTTTCCGCGAGTACAAGCATAAAGGAACACGGACCAAGCCGTACCGAGAGAATCGGTACTAGAGCCCTCGTGGTTCTACATTGAGAGAGCCCTCGTGGTTCTCATTAGGGGCTTTATGCAAGTCGTACTCAATACTGTGGTGTGAAGTATAAAGTATAGTCCTCGCCTGGTCCACGCTGCTTCGGCGGTCCTGGGTAAGATAGTTAATTCTAGCTTGCCCTATAGTGGAATGAGGACACTTAATGCTTCGTCTTTTAGCGGCGGCTAGACTCCTCCTCACGGGGAACGAGTTGACGCGCACAGCGGCGGCTTACGCACTATGGCAATCATGGATGCCTGAAGATTCCGTGAAGTTCTCCCCTGGTCCACGCTGCCTCGGCAGTCCTGGGTAAAATGGAATATTTCCAGCTTGCCCTATAGTGGAAGAGGACTATCCAACAATACAAAGTCAAGACCTCCGGGTTGAGACTTTCCGCGTCGGTGGTGTCGCGCACCGCCTATCCGAAAGATGGTGTAACAGGGGTGTTCGATCAGCAATGGTCGGATGCCCCGTCATAGTCCAACTATGACAACCAAAGTCAAGACCTCCGGGTTGAGACTTTCCGCGTCCGGAGGTACGCGTACCGCCTACCCGAAAGATGGTGTGCTTCTGGGGTATTCGATGAGTCGGATACCCCGTCGTAGTCCAACTATGACAATCAAAGTCAAGACCTCCGGGTTGAGACTTCCGCGTCCGGAGGTACGCGTACCGCCTACCCGAAAGATGGTGAATCAGGGGTGTTCGATCAGCAATGGTCGGATGCCCCGTCGTAGTCCAACTATGACAATCAAAGTCAAGACCTCCGGGTTGAGACTTTCTAAGAGTACAAGCATAAAGGAACACGGACCAAGCCGTACCGAGAGAATCGGTACTAGAGCCCTTGTGGTTCTACATTGAGAGAGCCCTCGTGGTTCTCATTAGGGGCTTTATGCAAGAAGTACTCAATACTGTGGTGTGAAGTATAAAGTATAGAGTCCTCCACTGGTCCACGCTGCTCCGGCGGTCCTGGGTAAGATAGTTCATTCTAGCTTGCCCTATGTGGAAGAGGACTCAATACCCTACCTGTTGAGCTTGAAACAAAGTCATCACTTGGGCATGCTCATATTGCCATACAATATTCCATTATCTACTAATGAGCATGCAGCTATATGATTATAACCTGTAAACGATTACCCCGCCGTAGTTCAGCGCTTCAACCAAGTGATGACTTCAGTATGGCTAGTGTGTGAAGTATAAAGTATAGTCCTCCCCTGGTCCACACTGCTTCGGCGGTCCTGGGTAAGATAGTTAGTTCTAGCTTGCCCTATGTGGAAGAGGACACCATACTTAATACTGTGGTGTAATGAACAAAGTATAGTCTTCCACTGGTCCACGCTGCTTCGGCGGTCCTGGGTAAGATAGTTAGTTCTAGCTTGCCCTATGTGGAAGAGGGCATACAAGACAAAGTATAGTTCTCCCCTGGTCCACGCTGCTTCGGCTGTCCTGGGTAAGATAGTTAATTCTAGCTTGCCCTATGTGGAAGAGAGCATACATGAACCAAGAACGAAGGTTATGATCGAGGAATGATTCGACAACTAACCGATGGTATGAAATGTGAAGAATTCAAGCAAGCACACAATCAAGTCATCACTTGGGCATGCTCGATAGCCAACCCTATGACATTAACCTAGTAGAGCATGCGAAAACCAATATATATGTAAACGATGCCCCTCCCTAGTTCAGCGCTTCAACCAAGTGATGACTTCAGAATGGCTAAATCAAATCGGTTCAAAACATACCATCGGTACCCTATTGAAACACACAAGTCGATATCAAACCTCATGATTGTGTAGTCCTCCACTGGTCCACACTGCTCCGGCGGTCCTGGGTAAGATAGTTCATTCTAGCTTGCCCTATGTGGAAGAGGGCACATTACTCAATACTGTGGTGTTATGAACAAAGTATAGTCCTCCACTGGTCCACGCTGCTTCGGCGGTCCTGGGTAAGATAGTTAGTTCTAGCTTGCCCTATGTGGAAGAGGGCATACAAGACAAAGTATAGTTCTCCCCTGGTCCACGCTGCTTCGGCGGTCCTGGGTAAGATAGTTAATTCTAGCTTGCCCTATGTGGAAGAGAGCATACATGAACCAAGAACGAAGGTTATGATCGAGGAATGATTCGACAACTAACCGATGGTATGAAATGTGAAGAATTCAAGCAAGCACACAATCAAGTCATCACTTGGGCATGCTCGATAGCCAACCTCATGACATTAACCTAGTAGAGCATGCGAAAACCAATATATATGTAAACGATGCCTCCCTAGTTCAGCGCTTCAACCAAGTGATGACTTCAGAATGGCTAAATCAAATCGGTTCAAACCATACCATCGGTATCCTATTGAAACACACAAGTCGATATCAAACCTCATGATTGTGTAGTCCTCCACTGGTCCACGCCGCTTCGGCCGTCCTGGGTAAAATGGAACATTCCAGCTTGCCCTATGTGGAAGAGGGCACATTACTCAATACTGTGGTGTGAAGTATAAAGTTCAGTTCTCCCCTGGTCCACGCTGCTTCGGCGGTCCTGGGTAAGATAGTTCATTCTAGCTTGCCCTATGTGGAAGAGGACACTTCATACTTCGTCTCTAAGCGGCGGCTTGACTCCTCCCTACGGGGAACGGGTTTACGCGCACAGCGGCGGCTTACGCACTATGGCAGTCATGGATGCCTTACGTTTCTATGAAAAGTGTGTTCCTCCCCTGGTCCACGCTGCTTCGGCAGTCCTGGGTAAGATAGTTAGTTCTAGCTTGCCCTATGTGGAAGAGGACACGTAGACTTACTGTGGTGTGAAGTATAAAGTTCAGTTCTCCCCTGGTCCACGCCGCTTCGGCCGTCCTGGGTAAAATGGATTCATCCAGCTTGCCCTATGTGGAATGAGGACACTTTATGCTTCGTCTCTAAGCGGCGGCTTGCTCCTCCCTACGGGGAACGGGTATACGCGCACAGCGGCGGCTTACGTTATGGCAGTCATGGATGCCTTACGTTTCCATGAAAAGTGTGTTCCTCCCCTGGTCCACGCTGCTTCGGCAGTCCTGGGTAAGATAGTTAGTTCTAGCTTGCCCTATGTGGAAGAGGACACGTAGACTTACTGTGGTGTGAAGTATAAGGTTCAGTTCTCCCCTGGTCCACGCCGCTTCGGCCGTCCTGGGTAAAATGGATTCATCCAGCTTGCCCTATGTGGAATGAGGACACTTTATGCTTCGTCTCTAAGCGGCGGCTTGCTCCTCCCTACGGGGAACGGGTATACGCGCACAGCGGCGGCTTACGCAAGTTAGTCACCCTCGGCAGTGGATCACTCGGCTCATGGATCGATGAAGACCGCAGCTAACTGCGCGTCATAATGTGAACTGCAGGACACATGAACATTGATAAGTTGAACGCATATTGCACGTCGTGGGAACCTACCATGATGTACAGATGACTGAGCGCTTATATTTGAGAAATGTATCGCATACATTTAACTACGCCGTGACACCCGTCACGAGACGTGCACCATGATGTTAACTAGGGTCGCGACGACCCGCTAGCATTAAAGAACCCGTGGTTTACAATATACTGGCATTGGAATTCGAAGTATTTAGAGCGTCCGTGTTCCCGCGTGAGGCGGAAGTACGAGGAGAAGGCGTGCTTGTGGTGTCTGTGGTGGTGTTTACTGATGTCTAGCTTCAG